>NC_056727.1:815869293-816076793 GCF_019279795.1 Protopterus annectens
ACAGGACTCTGTGCAGAATCATCTTGTTAGATATTTTTTTGCTCTCATGGTAAGAAAGGAAACCAAAGATAAACTGATGCTGTACTAGATGACCTACAAAAGACCCTCATAAATGGATCCTATGATAGGGTTTTATCCTTTCCACCAAATGGCGCCAAAGCCATGGTCTTTAGCTCAATGCTAAGAAATGCATAATTGTACACTTTGGACATTCAGCTATCCCACCTAATTACCATGCTGATAATACGCCACTAAGAATTGACCCAGTGGTCGGGAATCAGGGTACACACAGGCTGTAGCCTTACCTTTGACTACCACAAGGCCACAGTAGTGAGAAAATCCTTTTATGTTGCACAACTTATAAGTAAGGGTATGGAATTCAGTTTCACAGAGGTCATTATCGCACTGTACTCTGCCCTTATCAGACGAGTCAGAGTACAATGCTCCCTTTAGTATGTACCTAACCAGACAAATGCAGCAACTAGCGTGGCCTCAGAGGTTACTTACAAAAAGAATACAAGGTGTAACAAACCTGCCTTATGCAGAGTGCCTTAAAACCATTTCCCTCTACTCAGTCTCCTATAAATTACTGAAGGGTGCCAAAAAAGCAATTACTAAAAAATGGCAATCAGAATTTAAACCAACTGTATTAGAAGTAGTGAATATAGTAACAGAGATAAAACAACTGGAATCAAGATCTTTAGAAAAATGTAGGAGCAAATTACATAGGAAAAAATGGGGATTGTGGGAACACTTCATACAGGGGAGGAATGAGGTTTAAAAGAAGGCAGGACTTAAATGAGCTATGTAATGTTTGACTGAAAATGATTGGGTAGATTATAAGCAATGTTGCTTGCAACTGGGAGTATGTTGGTATAGTATCTGATGTAAAATGCTTGCAACTAGGACTGCATCAGTGCGGTTTGTTCTCATTTATATAAATGTATGATTGCTTGTCGTAAGTGATGGTTTAATAAAGGTGTTACTTGTTTAAAAAAAAAAAGAGGCAGGAACTGAATAATTTACGTAATGTTGCTTAGGTTATGTGATATACAGCAATATATGTGAACCATGATGTTTTTTAATTTTAACTTAATACTGTTTGATTACTTTTGTATAAACGTAAATGTGCCTATGTCACAAGTGATAATTCAATAAAGGTGTTTAAAAAAACACAACAGGCATCTGCAAACTCCACACTTATGAATCTCTTGCATATTCATAAGTCAAACAGTACCAGAAATACAAGGTCTAGGGACCTGAATTTTGTCTGTGACGTAAACAAAACATACTAGAGACTCTGTCCTTCAATGCCCTATTTGGATACAGGACATTATTCTTTTGGGAAAACTTGGCTAGGCTTAGAAAGTCCCCCTGGGTTGTCAGCCTAGTAAATCTGCAAATCATTCAATAACTTTATCTGCAAGTTCTTCCAACACTACAGGAATACACACCTGATGCCACTTGTCAACTACATAATCATTCTTACACTTCTCATTTGTCAAAAATTGTGCAGAATGTCCAGGCTTTTGCCTCATATTTGGTTTGTTCCTTGCAAATCTATGGCAAAACACTGAGAACTGCAGTTAAGAAATAATTATAGTCATTTGGGTTTCAGACTTCATACCCTTCAGAAAATGCAAGCTACTGCTAAACCTGTTACTCTAGCAATTGTCTAAGTATATAAACAGCTAATTGTAAAATCTGTCCCTTTTTATCAGTCCTTTATCCTCACAAAATTTTGGCTTTGTCACAGATTCTTGCATTAAGAGGTTAAGACAGACATCCTTTGAGCTAACCAGTTCACCCCTATGCCAATTACAAGTACCATTTTGTAAATCAGGAGCAACAATGAAAATATTGGCCTGCCTCCCTCAACTGTTAACAAGTGACATGCATGTATATAGTTGACTGACAAGCTAGGGACAATTGGACTACCCATACACAAGAGGATGGGGAAAGAGTATCCCTGAACAATCAAGAAATGTCCTCTTCATGGCTCAACTGATACAGTAAGAAACCATCTGTTACACTTAACATTCCCAGTCCTCCTTGATGGATCCTATATTTGGGCTAAAACTCAAATTGTACAGCCATTAGAAAGGAAGAAGATGCAGGACTATACTAGCATCAACAAGTAGGCTTAATGCTGGACAGCACACAGCCAGAAGGCCCAATGGCCTTAGACAAGGAAATTACCTAAAAGAGAAGCAAACTGGGCTCAAAGTGTCATAGCAACCAATCCTGCCTGCTCGGCACAGTCCAAAAAAGTTATGAAATCAGCTACTCATAAAGAGGAACAGACTAGAGTGCACCCACGTCAGCAGGTGGAACATCTAATGGTGACAAGCCTGCAACTGCACACTCAGCAAGGGGCAAAGTAAATTTCGACCCCCCCACCCATTTTATATACTGGAAATGAGCTATCCATTTATTCAACCCACAACACAGTCACTTCAGGCCCCCCCCCACAATGAGGAGGACAGGTAAAGTAGTACTAGCAGCCACTTGGAGAACAGCCTGGGTGATCAGGGTATAGGTTACTGGTTGTGGTCAGCTAGTGAAGCTGCCATAAAATAGCACAGTGTTGGGTATCACAATCTGCTCCAAGACATCTCTTGGAATCCTGTTACATACATGGCAGATGTCTATCTGCTTCAGATTAAGTAGGGTGCTGTATACAAGCAAGGGCAGAAATGCATTGGCAATTCTTTTTAGATGCAACAGTGATGGAAATTGTAAGATAATACAGTCTTCCCAACATTGTGAGTCCTTTTCACAACACAAAAGATTTGCTCAGAGAAGGACATTGTTTCTTAAAGCCAAAAAGCTGGTTATCTGAAGGAATTCACCTATTCAATGGGAGCATCAGATAAGTACTTGACATCCAGGTAAGGTATCTCAGGGTTGTGAAAAGCTCTCTTACAGCACAGCTTTCATCTTTGTGACAAAGAAGCAGGGAACTGTTTTTAATGCATTTTCTATTATACAAAAGGAAGGCTGCAAATGTAGCTGCTGCTAGAGTGAGGGAGAGGCCAGAGACAGACAACATCACAGCAACATAATCAGCATACTGAGCAATGGGGAGTACAATCCAATGTCACCACATCTCATTTGCAAAGTGGCAAAATGGGAGAGGACCAGGTTCACCATCTTTTACTGTCCCCATTGAGGAAATACTCTATAAACTAAACTTTTAGTTGATCTCCGCCATGTAGCTGCTGAACCACCTGACAGCCACCAGTTGTTAGTCCAAGCAGGACTAGTCAATCAAGAAGCAAATGCAGACATATTGCAGCAAATGATTTGCTGAATTCCAGGAGAGAATTCATCTACATCAGCTTATGTTCTAAATATGGATCACTAGATCACTGCGGTATCTAACACATGTTTAGACCAGAATCCATGCCAACAGTCAGTTAGAAGATAACTACTGCAGTGGTATGATGTAAACTGTAGATGCACAACCTCATCAAGATTGTTGGTAAGGGGGCTCAGCATAGGGATGGGTCATAATTACTGATCAGATGTTTTTGCCAGGTGATATCAACAAGCGTCCACAGTTGTGGAATGCTGCATTTAATTAAGGAGCATCTTAGATATAGTCACACTGGGATGGCAATTTGGTGAGCAGCCATCTTCAGGAATTTAGGTGGAAATCATCCACTCCATGTACTTTCATGGCATAACAGTTTCAAGAAAGTAACATGGTAAGAAAACTGGAAGGAAACTGACACCCCATCACTGGCCCTGTAATCAAGGAGCCTCAATCCTCACCACAGGCAACAGTGGGGGAGGTACACACTGGGAGGATGACAAGTACACACACAGTAAAGTAAGTGCAATTTCGCTTAAGATCACACAGACTCTGGGGTTGGTTTCTCCCTCTTTCTCCAGATCCCCAATAAGACTCCCCACTAGCACAGCTATAGGGTTGAGATCACAACCGAGTGGCTAAGCCAAAACCTAGAAGAGCACCCTCTCTGTCCAACCACTGCTTTGTGTCCCTACCCAAGTACCTGACACACACGCACACTTAATTTATACACACACAGTCTATATTACGTAATTGAAGAGACACTTCTTCGAATACGTAATAACTGACACCAAAAGACCAAAATCCCAAAACCGTGAATGGCCACGTCCACAAATTTTTTCCCTAGGGAAAAAATTCAGTTGGCCATTCCCGGGGTTTACCCTTTTCCCCAACGGAGAGCAATCTCGGAGTTGGTATATTTAGTTGGGGGGGGTGTGGGGGGCACAACCCCCCCACTTAAATTGATGTGAAGTGTGTGTTGTGTTTATGGCCCCGCAAAGCTTTTCCCTAGGAAAAAATTCACTGATATGGCAATTTGCGGTTTTGGGCTTTTGGTGTCGATTATTACATATTCAAAGTGTCTCTTCGATTATGTAATATAGATATAGACACACACACACACACACACACACACACACACACACACACACACACACACACACACACACACACACACACACACACACACACACACACACACCTGGGAAAGGCTAGAACAGGTTTACTAGCTATGCCTCCCTTCTCCCCTTCTGCCCCAGACTATAAGGTAGTTTTGACTGCCATCAGCCACTCCTTATCAGCTACTTTAAGACCCTTAACAAAGGGTGTTTAAATGTTACTATTAATCCAAATGGTAGTTTGACCAAGAGCAAGGCTATTAGGAGTGGCCTGCACAGTGTCACCAAATAAATATGCAAGTACTCTCTAGACAGACCAGCTACAATTGAAAGGTTTAAATATATTTAATCATAAATAAAAGAACAAAAAAATACACAATAAACAATCACAGTTACTTCAGAGTTCAAAATCACAGGAAATATTTAAAACAACATTGCAGGACAGTCTTAAATAAACAAAGAAAACATCTAAGCTATAGTTCACTATATTCCCAACTGTATCTAAGCGAAAGTATTGTACCCTACTTAACTTACTTCCAGAGCCAGGCAAGACAGATGTGGTGAGTGGGTTTTCCAGCTGATGCTGTCAGGTCAAAGACAAAATACACAGTGCCTCACAGAGTTCTTAAACTAATATCTCAAATCTTAATGCTGGGATACTTGCAGCAAGGTCCAGCTAGGGGATCTTTTTTTTTTTTTTCGATAATCATTTTTATTGTTTTTCAAAATCATAATACAAACCACACACTATTTACATTATATACAAAATTGCTTCCAATGGTTAACTTCACAACATGTATCAACATCATGTCTTAACAATAGATCTAACACTAATCAGGGAAAAAGAAAGAAAAAAAAACACAAAAGAGAAAATTCGTAACAAACCAAAGCCAACAATCTGTAATATTTCTACGTCCTCTATCTAATCTAAGATTGATTTTGTTCTCCTACTATATATCCTGAGAGAAAGTGGATAGGAACCTCTAGGCCAACACAATGTTGAAAATTTGCTCCCATATTTTTATACTGTTTATACTTTTCTTGTTGTTACTAATTAATAACTTATGCTAAAATATGCCTTATCGCTAACAATCTGAAATTATCCCACGATGTCTGGGCTGGGTTCAACCAATTTGTGGCTATGTATAATTTCATTAGTAAACCGATATTCATAATTACGATCCTCCTTGATTTATCTAAATTCTCCGGGGGAATGTGGAGAATCATAAATTCCCAGGAGAGTGTTGAGTTTTGGTAACCCATTTTTTGTAACTGCAATTTTAATGAGTTCCACAATTTATAGATGCACTTGCAACTCCAGAACATGTGTAGCAGATCCGCTGTCTGATCTAAACACTGTGGACATTTGGGTGAGTTCTTCGAATCAAATTTATGAAGAGTGAGACGAGTATAATAAGCGTTATTAAATATCATCAGTTGAGTAAAGACCAGTTTTTGAAGGGATACTGACTTCAATGTTAAGCTAAACGCCTCCAATATCTTACTGTCATCTATCGATACCAATTTCTCTTTCCAATATTTCGATAAAAGAATATAATTATTGTATTTCCTCTCTTTTATCACTTTATAAGCTGAGGTTATGTATTTTCTGTCTTGTAACAGGGCTTCCCACAGATTACGAGAAATAACTAGGTCCTCTTCTTTAATTTCAGAGTTACTAAAATAATTTATAGCCAGATCTTTCAGCTGCCTCATTATAATTAAATAAGAAATGGGAAGATTCCTCTCCTTTAAGATATCATGTACTGCTACTCCTAGGAAGGGGTATAAATCAAGCACAGTTAAATCCTTAATAAGGGGGAATTTCTTTAAATCTATCAGTTGAGAACCAATAGTCATGTTTGGATTCCCATGAAACGGTTGAAAAACCATCATATAGTTTAGTAAGTTTAGAGAGGCAAACAGAGTTTGAATTCCCGTTACATACTTCTTAATGTGGTCCATTAGATCATATTTGCTCAGTGTTCGGTTATTTAAAAATGGTACCGCTTTAACGTTAATTCCCACTCCGCCTATGTGTTTACAAGTTAGAAGCACCCATTTGGGTATCCATTTTCTACTATTACTGTCCAAGTAAGCCACCCTTAAAATCCTATTAGCCTGAATCACTAAATAGTACATTTCAAAATCAGGTAGATCCAACCCCCCCCCCCCCTATTTTTTGGAGCCATCAATTTCTCATATGATATTCTCATCTTCCTGGGTTCCCAAAGAAATCTCCCCAATCCTATCTGAAACTGTTTAAAAAATGTTTTTGTGATATTGAGTTGTGCAGCTCTAAAAATATATAGCATCCTGGGAAGAACATTCATTTTTATAATCGCTGCTCTTGCCATCATTGGTAACTTCAATTTGCTCCATCTTTCTTTTTAGATCCAATGTTATTTTATCTCCAGTTAATTTAATATTATTCATAAAGAAGTCTCTGTTTTCAGTTGAGAATGCAACCCCCAGATATTTTATCTTTTCTTCCGTCATTACTTGTCCTATCAATGGTAGCATTGAAAAAGGTGTGGGTGTCTTTAAAGGGAATATTTTTTTTTTTTTTTTAAATTTAGCTTATAATTAGAAATTCTCTCAAAGTTTTGTATTGCTGTTAGTATTTTTTCAGTATCAGAAACCGGTGTGGTTAAATTCACAGGAGAAAGGTACGAAGACTTGAGAAAAGCAAGAAATTGACTGTCATGCCTTATAATTTGTCTAGCGTTGTACTGGATGACTCAGACATTACGCTCTTAAGTAAAGGCTTAAATTTTATTCCTGCACTATGTAGTAGATTAACAGATACTTTGTTTGATCTACGCTTGTTTTGTAGATCAGTTTCACTTAAAGTGTTTTTTAATGACACCAATGAAACAAACATGGATTGTAATAAGTCTTTTAAACGTAAAAGTAACTTTGTTCCGATACCATCTGTAAGTGTAGAAAGTTTTCAAAAAACATGTGAAATCGATTTTTATACCTTGTTTTCCAAAAACAGTAAGAGGGCAGCCTATGTGAATCTTTCTTCAGCAGAATTTAAATCATTAACTAAAATGAAGACAATGACTGACATAGTCATCAGACCTGCTGATAAGGGAGGAGGTATTGCTATTTTCAACACACAGGATTATGCAGCACTCATGTTAGATTTACTTTCTGACTTCAGTACTTATAAGATTGTTAGCTTAAATGATGTTAACAAAGTCATTATGAATGTACAAGAAACTCTTAATGATCTACTTTATTGTAGACAGATTAATATTGATCTACATAATTATTTTTTCATTGAACATCCATTAATACCGGTAGTCAAAGGACTACCCAAGATTCTAAAAGTTACACCCATTCCCATGAGACCCATAGTTTCAGGGAAGGGGTGGGTTACTTCAAATATTTCCAAGTACATTGAACACAGTCTTAGGCCAGTTGTGGAATCTATTCCATCCATTTTGAAGGATTCGTATGACTTATTAGACAGTGTTCTACAATTGAAGTTAGAGAGAGCACCTGATAAGTACCTTTTGGTGACACTGGATGTAAAAAATGTATTTACCTCCATCCCTAATGAAGCGGGTTTAGAAGCTATTAGGGAGTTATTGGTTAGTGAACCGTCTTTTACAGGTGATAAGATTATTCTAATTTGTCAACTTCTCGAGTTAGTTCTTAGTAATAATGTTTTCTTGTTTGGCAATACTAATTATTTACAAACATGGGGGGTAGCCATGGGCACCCCCTGTGCTAATACGTATGCCAACTTGGTGGTTTTTAGCTGGGAAAAGAGGTATCTATTTGACCATCCCACTTTTAGCAAAATAAGATACTATAAACGCTTTGTTGACGATATACTAGTTGTATGGGAAGGCACAAAGGAAGAATTTGAGCAGTTCTTAGGATATTTGGAAACCACTACAACTTACCTTAGATTCACTATGGACTCTTCATTTACTAAGGTAAATTTTCTAGATGTGACTCTTACTCTGACTGAGGAAGGTAGCATTACATCTTCCATTTATAGGAAACCATGTTGGACTAATACTTTGCTTAGCTTCGACAGTATGCACCCGAGGCATACATTTTCAGGCATAGTAAAAAGCCAATTTATAAGGATCTCAAAACTTTGTAAGTCCAATACTTCATTAACCAAAGAAGCCGACAAGTTGGAGAGTCTATTTATTGATAGAGGCTATGATCATGCACTTGTTAAAAGCATTAGACGAGATATAATAAAGGATCAAGTGATAACAAGTGCAACACCAAAGAAGGGGATTAGGAATGAGGATAGTGGTACACTTACAAGGATAAGGTATCCACAGCATAGTTCTAAGGTTTTGAAATATGTCATTAAATACACCAGTGATGTGAAACAGATTGAAAAAATTATTCGTAAGAACTGGAACATATTAATCACAGATGAGTTAGTAAAAAGTATAGTAGGTGATAAGCCTAGATTTATGTATGAGAAGTGTCCTAATTTGAAACAAATTTTATGTGATACTTTCATTCACAACAATAGTACATCAATCACTATTTACAATAAACTATTACTTTTCCGTGCATGAGTTGTAATAGATGTTCCTATATTTCAACATCACAAGCATACACTCATCCGTTTTTGGACTTCAAGTTTACTCCCAGGTTCCATGCTACCTGCTTGACAAAAAATCTGATATATTTAGCAACTTGTAACAAATGCACAGCTTTCTATGTTGGCCTTACCAAACGTAGGCTAACTGATAGAATTTATAACCATTTGTACGAAATCAAGAAAGGTAGTGATAATAATGCCTTAGCTCTACACATAAAGGATAACAAAGAACACACTTTCTATTTTAGGATTTTAGAAATTGTGCCTATGAATAAGAGAAGAGGTGACACAAGTAATATGTTAGCCATGGCAGAATTAAAGTGGATTTTGAGACTGGGGCCCACATCCCTCCAGGCATAAATAAATTTGTTTCCATCAAACCTATATTAAATAACAGATGGTGATTTACCATTGCTAAAGAATGTGCATTTGTTAATCTAAACCTTTTCAGATGGAATATCAGCTTCTTTACCTTAAAACATTGGGTATAATAACCAAGTGCATGATATAGTTAGATCTTGATGCAGCAAATAATTTTTAGTAAGGTGACAATGTTTCACCTCAGTGCAGTTTTAACATTTTAAGGTCTTTTATATCAAATGAACGCATATATTTTATAATGATTTCATTCATTATGTTATATGTAATTTATATGTAAATAAGCTATATATATTTTTTACATTCTTTATAGATGCACATATATATATATATATATATATATATATATATATAGTTTTTATAAATTTGTATATTTATGTGTTATTTGACGGTTTGTTTATTCATTTTATTAGTTAGCACATATAAGTATGCAGATCATATAAAATCCATGTTTTAAAGACTATGCATTAAAACTCAAGATATATGGGTTGCCTAAAAATGTTTTAAAGTGTTTACAAGAGTTTCCGGTAAAACAACAAGGTTCGTTTTAAAGTAGCTCTTTATAAGAATGGCTCTAAAAAGAGATGTGCATAAGTGGGTGATAGCTACACTTGTTACATATACATATTCTCCCAGTTGTTAGAAAGAAAGTAACAATGAATGTTAAATGCTTACTTTGTTTTTCCTGCACTTGTGAATGAATAAGGTTGGCAGGGTCTTGAGAACAGTATTTGCATATTCGATTGTTTAATTGATAAATTGAAAACCTAATGAGTTAAGTTCCCGCCTATTTTACTTTAAAATAGAGTGTTTTGGTTTTAAAAGTTATCTGATGAAGCATAGTTGTATCTATGCGAAAGCGCTTATCAACTTTTTTGTTACATGGAATAAAGATACAAAGTTTTAAATCTACTTTTGCATCAAGGACTAAGGAGTTTTATTTCAAAGCTTATCGTGGTGACACCAGTTTCTTCTTTTTGTGTTAATTTAATATTATTCATAAAGAAGTCTCTGTTTTCCGTTGAGAATGCAACCCCCAGATATTTTATATTTTCTTCCGTCATTACTTGTCCTATCAATGGTAGCATTGAAAAAGGTGTGGGTGTCTTTAAAGGGAATATTTTGTTTGTTTTTTTTAATTTAGCTTATAATTAGAAATTCTCTCAAAGTTTTGTATTGCTGTTAGTATTTTTTCAGTATCAGAAACCGGTGTGGTACAGTATATATTTAAATCATCTGCAAAGGCAGCCATCCTAATCTTTGTCCCAAAAAGTACTGGAGAGTTATAAAAGACATTTTGCTTAATGTGTAGAAATAAGGGCTCCAGATACAGATTAAATAAAATGGGAGATAATGGGCATCCCTGGCGAGCACCATTTTTGATTTGTATCCTTTTAGAGCATTCGTGATTTATAGATAAATTTGTATATGCATTATTGTATAATTTCCTTGACGTTGAAATAAACTCCTGAGGTATATTAAAACATGGTAATATATCAAATAGATAAACCAGATTAACTCTATCGAATGCTTTCTGAGCATCGACTATTAGGGCATATATGTTCATATTTTTATATTTCGCATAAGAAATTAGTGTATGAAGTGTTAATGTATTGTCCGTGGTCTGTCTCCCATCTATAAACCCCGCCTGTTCTTCCGATATTATTAAATTTATTACTTTTTTCAGTCTACTAGCCAGAATGGATGTCATGATTTTCATGTCAATATTCAGAAGTGAAATGGGCCTGTAGTTATCTGGATTTTTGGAATCACTATTCTCCTTCAATATCAAGATTGTCCTTGAGGCATTGAAATGAGGATCCTTACTCCCATTCAGAATAATATAATTAAAAGTCTGTGAAAGTACACTACTCAGAATCTCACTAAAGGTTTTATAAAATTCCGAGGTCAGACCATCAGGCCCTGGGGCTTTATGGGGCTTCAGCTTCTTAATTGACTCTAAAACCTCCTCAACTGTAATCGGTTTAGTTAACCCTCTATGATAGTCCTTGTCAATACTAGGGAAAATGATTTTCTGAAGGAAATCTTTTCTATCTTTATCTTGCAAATGTGTTTGCTGCTCACCATAAATCTGATTAAAGATTAGTTCAAAAGTCTTCATGATATCTGCCTTGTCAGTATATATAGTATTGTTATGATTTATTTCAGTAATTAATCGTGCTGATTTCGTCTGATTAATAATACGGGCTAAAGCTTTTGAGGGAGTTTGAATATGATTTGCATATTTTACTAAACTTCTTTGTTCATACAGTGTCAATTTCCTATTATGTAGTAGAAACAGCTCTTTCTGACATCTTAATAGCTCAGTTTCTGTCTGTTTATTATAGTTCATCAACTCTTGGTCCAATAGTTGTATTTTGGTTTCCAGATCCATTTGTTCCTTATTTTGTAATTTTTTATAATATGTAGCTTTTTGAATAAATAATCCTCTTACCAACGTTTTAGTTGTAGCCCATTCTATATCTATTGGGTGACTATTTTGGGGAATATTGTATAATAACTGTTTAAGTGTCTCCTTAACTTCTTTTAATATATCCTCTTTGGTCAATAAGTATGGGTTTAAGGTCCAATTATATCCATGATGTCTTTTAGTACTCATATTATTGGTATTTAGAGTCAAGGTTATCTTAGAATGGTCTGAGAGTTGCCTAGCCTGATTAGAAACCCTGGGGTCGACTGAAATCAATACTTCTGAAATTAAGAAAAAGTCAATTCTCGACCACATTTTATGGCAGCTAGAGTAAAAAGTAAAGTTCTCTGCCTTTGCTTGTAAGTGTGTGTGTTTAAAAGGGTCATACAGTTTGAAATCAGTTTTCAGTTCTTTCAACGCTACCATTGCCTGCTTATTAAAACCTGTAGAAGCCCCTAACTTATCAAATTTAGGATCTTGGTATGAGTTCCAGTCACCCCCCATCACTATATAGCAATTATTATAGGACTGTAAAATGGGATAAATTGACGTCACAAAATGATGTTGATTCACATTAGGGGCATATACACACATAAGCACTATAGGTTTATCATAACAGTTGGATTTAAGCACCACCAAACACCATCTGCCTTCTTGATCTGTTTTAATATCCAAAATTTCTCCTTGAAAGTGATTCTTAATTATAATTGCAACCCCTGCACTGTTCGATGTCCCTTCCGCCGCTACAATCTTCCTAATCCATTTCTTATCCTTCATTGTCTCCCACTGGTCATTAGTCAAATGCGTTTCTTGTAATAAGATAAAACCTGCTATTGATTTAAAAAATAGATGCAAAAACAGCTTCCTTTTTTTTCATGTTCTGGAGTCCTTTGACATTCCAAGATTCTATTATCCACATTCAAAGCTACTTAAACCTGTACATCGATATCTAGTTTTTTTTTTCCATCTTAGATGAACAAGTGTTGGCATATCGTAAATTATTTGGAAGCAAAGCTGCCATCCCATCCCTACCCAGTGCCTATCCACTCTTCCTCCGGACCAGGATGAACATAGGCTTTTCATATTACTTGGAACCCTCCGAGTAACTAATCTACTAAATCTACTAATTAACAATACTATGTCATGCAAAAAACCTACACCAACTACGTCTACAAAGCCTAACCCAGACATTCCCTACTAAACATTGCTTACAAGAAACTACAGCTCTGTACATATTTTTCCCAGTATACATATAAACTAATTGTGTTTGAAATTCCAAATAGTTCACTTCTATCAGCCTTTATGTTCAACATTAGCATACTAGCATTATACTTCCTTGTTCTATACCATTTAGACTATTAGTTAACATAATAAGCACACAGTTGTTATACATTTTTGTTTAACTGATCTGACTATTATAGTCTGCTGTATTCCTCCAGAGCAATCTTACAAAGTTATATGCTGACATTTAAAAGTCAATGCAGTTAAAAATAAAAGTATAGTTGTACATTCACTTGATATAACAATCAGTAAAAGAGAGAAAAATAAAGAGTTTAAAAAATCAGGAAGAGCGCACACACAAAAAAGAAAAGGAGAGAGAAAGATGCAGTAATTTACCCATCTAGAAACATATTATTTTGTGTTCTTTATTGTTGTCTTTACCCCTATTAATCTAAGCGTGCTTACATCAATATCTAGTTGCAGATTATAAACTCTCTCTAAAAGGAAGGAATATAAGAGATAAAGAATAATTAAATAGAAAGAAAAAGGACCAGAATAGAGAGAAAGAAAGAAAAAGAAACGGAAAAAAACTACAGTACCTTAATCTGCCACTATACCTTACAATCTCCTTGTTTAGCAATCAAGACACTCGGTCAGCATTTACCTGACCCACTCTGGCTTCATTTAACATCCTGCAGTCTTTTTACACTTAATTAAGTCCAGAAACAACTTTGTTTTGTTTCTCCAGCAGCTCTTCTTACTTCCCAGCAATTGGATCAGTTAGGGCAGTCCTACTTCTTTGCTTCGCGCTCGCGACGGGGGAACTAATTCGCGAATGGACCTCCTGGCTGTACCACGCTGAAATCGGACCCCTGCTTCCTCTAACAGACTTCTTGATGCCTCAAGGGTTAGAAGCGCTCACTACAGTCATAAAACTTTGTGGAATCTTTGTGTTTCGGCTGAGAAAACGAGATGAAGAGATAAAAAGAGATTTTCCAGGCCTGCTGCAAAAAACAGAACAGACAAAGGATTTCAAAGCCTCGGATCGTCGTAAATGAAGAAACCCATTCACGCTGATGTTAAAGAAATCCTAGATGGACAGTTCACATTTCTGATGGTAGAGCCTTGAACAGCTTCAAAAAGGTGGGTCTTGCTTCTTTTTTCATATTTACAGAGTACTTAATGCCATCAACAGTAAAAATTAAACTATTGGGATATTTCATTTGGAATCTAATATTTTTATCAATCAGAAACTTACAGTATGGAGCCAGCATTTGTCTAAACTGCCTTATTTGTGTTGGTAAGTCCTGTGTTATGGAAACTTTATAGTTTTGCCATGTTATAGATCCACCAGATTTTTTAATGGTTAAAGTATTTTGCTCACATCTTGGTAGTTTAATATTTTGACATACACAGGTCTGGGTGTATTTGAAGCTTGAGAGTCCCTGTATGCTCTATGCGCCCTTTCTATGACAATTTGCTTAACAACCTCGGAGTCCTTTATCAGTATTTCAAATATTTGTGTAATGGAAGTGGTCAGATCATTGTATTGAATTGATTCTGGGATCCCTCTGATAATTATGTTGTTACGTCTCGATCTTGCTTCCAAATCCAGAATTTTGTTTTGCATCGTTTGAATGTCTGCCTCATGGGACTCAGTTCTTTGCTGCTATTCTGGTTTCCGCTTTCTCCATTCTTGCAAGAATCCGGTTGCATGTGTCACTAAATGTTTGTGTTTGGGATGTTAGATCATTTAAGGCTTCCTGTATAGGTAGTAATGCAGTTTTAATTTCTTCCATTGTGACCTGGTGATCAGGTTTTCATTGTTACCCCTGTTTTTGCAGTCTCTTGCTGTTTGATTGTTTTCTATCTCTTAATTATAGATTCTTTCTCCGGAGACTGTAATGCTGACAGCTTAATTTTGGTAGTTGTAGTTTCCATATTTTTATCTTCTTTTGACATTTTGCAATGCTGCAGATAAAGTTATTTCCCAAGGAAAAGTTTCAGAAGTGAGGTAGTTCAGTCCTTTGTTTGGTGCTCTGTTCAGAGTCAACCTAACAATCAGTTTCAATCCTGTTATCACCAAGTATTTTCTTTCAATTTTTCTTCCTCGGAAACAAAACTGACTTCTAGTAGTTTAATAATTGCTGCCAATTAGTAGATTAGCTCCAAGTATAAATCCACGGGGTTGATTTTTTCCTCTGGTATTTGGAGAGCTGAAGTACTGCAGTGCTTATAGAATGGCGGCCATCTTTGAATCCGACCCAGCTAGGGGATCTTGACTAATGTGGCGTGACAGTAATCACCAGTGAGTCTGCAACTGTACTCTACATTCTTACTAGCCTTCAAAATTCTGAAATGCTGGGGAAGTTAGAAGAAAAAATACCAGGGTAACCATAACTCATATTAGATGGTCCCATCAAAATAAATTCACAACATTTATAAGTACCTTTCCATATCATTTTGTCTCTTACTAACCATTAATTTCCTGCCTATTAAAACAACAACCAATATTTTAACTTCTTTTATTTACAAAATCTGATCTGTCCCCTAAAACATTTAATACATCTGGAAAACCTTAGAATTATTTCCATTCTCAATAGCATTTAACATTTAATGACATTTTATTTTAATCTTAACTATCCAATGTATAGGGAAGAAGCACAGCCCTTCTTCTATCAATATTTGATTTTGATTTAGCTGCTGTATCCTGTGATTTCCAATTTTCTTCATACTTATCCAAACTTTTTCAATCAGTTTGTCTGGATATTTCCTAATCTGGAAACTCATTTGTGAAATCTACTTCAAAATCGTATTGCTTTAATGTATACTTATAAATTTGTCAGGAGACAACACAATATTTAATGCAGTTGATAGTGAACCTATTCGAGAACAATCAGCTGTACTACTAAATATATCTGTAAGGTTATTTTTAATAATGGATGTTTTGAATATATGCAGGGTTCTTGTGACCACTAATGTAAGTATTACAGTATGAGATTATGGATTAAATGTTTGTGGTAGAACCTCCGATCAAGATTTGGAATACTGTTAAACACTAATTATATGGAAGGTCTGCTCTGTAGCATAGAGGGAATAAAACCTTTAGTGCAATACAGATGACCTGAGATTGATTAGTGCTTGTTGGAGCTGATGGGGAGGATGGGAGTGCACAGCTGCTGCTCGCTTGACCATCCTACAGTTAAGAGGTGGATTTGGCTCACCACCTCAGTGACTCCTTTTGTAGGTACACTGCATGTTGCACCTGTGGAACATTAACACATGCTGCCAATATGCATAATACATAATCTAGACAGACTGTGCAGAGGCACACTCCCTGAGCCCAACAGGAGCACTGGATTTCATAGAGCTACCATAAGGGTAGGGGGGTGCTCAACTGGAAGTCTGCTATATTTCATCTGAAAGCACAACTTAGATTTTTTTATGATTTATACATGCTATACATTTTACATACTACAAGATTTATAATAACCACCGTAAAACATACAATTACATTTAACTCAGCCAAGTGCAGTTTTTCTGTATGTTTCACTAAAAATAACTGCAGGCTTCATTTGGCCTGCAACATTTCTCCTCTGAAAACAAACATATCTGCTTTAGCTTAATACTACTTTTCTTCCCTCTGCCAAAAACAAAGCTTGGCTTCTCTTTCTTTTGCAGACCTTGAGAAAATTTTGTTGAGATGCCACCAAAAAATGATGCTTGGAGAACTAAGTTGCACTGCCCCAGTCCTCTGTTTTGAGAGGCCAACTGCATTTGCATCATTGATACCATTCTGATGCTAGACTTCTACACTGAAGGGCTCTAATTCAGACTCTACCTCAGAAGCTTACCATTTTGCTGCTCTAATCTTTAACAGGGGACAACTGCTGTGACAGTACCACTTCATCTACTGAGGTATCAGTTTGACTCTTACTGAGAAGAGAAATCTACAACCAGCTACCTCTACAATTCCTCGTTACACACCATAAAGCAAACACTAATATCTCTCTATCACTGCAGGCCATTGTCGCATTGCCATGGTACAGTTTGTGTTCTGCCTTCTACTAGGCAATGCCACCACATCACTGACCTCACCTAACTTCTTAAAACAATGAATGCACCTCCCATGCCACTTGTAGCTTATTTTGTTAAACAGGAATAAACACCATTACTTTTTCTCTGGCTGCATATTCTCTGGCTTTGGCTGTCTGATCATGCCAGTACTTTTAACATGGTTAATTTCTAACAGTATTTGTTAACCCCATCTGCCCCAACAGTAGACAAGGAAACTGCTTCAGGGTACCTAATGGCACAGTCTACCACCTACTAGATATGATGAGATACTGAAAAGCTCCATAATATCCACAGATATACTTCAAAATTATTTCTCAAAAGCAACTCATGGCATCAAATCAGCCTCTAGTTTGCTCTTGCCTTGTCAACCCTTTGACACTGCTTACATGTCTTGCAGTAGCCCCCCACCCAAACACTTTTGCAATGGCTGGCCAATAATGTTTTGCAGAAACCTTCCTTTTGCATGTCTCATGCCCAAATGGAATGGTAAGGGATTACCATGGGTTAGGTCTGGAAGAGCCCAGTGATATTAATCATCACCATCAACCCCTTTTTTAACCATGTTTCTACATGGGATCAGGGTGTTGCTGCAACTGTCCTCATCTCTTTCTTGATTCAATGTCACTCTCTTACTTTCATGAACAGTCATGCCTGATTGTTATAAATCTGCTCTCACACAGTCCATCCATCTCGTTTGCTAGATGCTCTTGGTTCCTCGTGCCTGTCGATCCCAAATCTTCTTCACCAGGTTGTCTTCTGCATTCCTGCATATGTATCAAAATCACTGTAATCTATTCTCTGACCTTCTGTGCAACTGGAGCAATCTGGAGTTCGGCTTTGATGTCTTAAGTTTTTGTTTGTCACAGTGTGCATCCTACCACCTATCTCAGACACTTCATCTCTATCATCTCTTGCTTCCTCAACTGCTCTCCCTTCAGTTTCCAAGTTTCTGTACCACGCAGTAGTAAAAGCTACATCACTGTTTTGAATGTCTTACTTTTCAGCTTCTTTGGCTTTTTTCTGTCACACATTACCCCAGACACACTGTGCCACTTGGCTGCAGCCCAACTGATTCTAGCTTTAATCTCCTCATTCAGACTTCCTTTCTCCCCAACCACCCCTCCCAGATACTGGAAGCTACTTAACCTGTTCTGCTATACTCCCTTCTAACTCACTTCTCAGCTTCTGCTTGCCCCCATTTGCTGCCATTACAACTGTCTTATCTAAACTCAGTTTCAACCTGTATGCCATCACTTTTGCATTCCATTCTTACCTATCATCTGCTTAAGTTCTTCTTCAGAGCCAACATGCAATGCCACATCATCTACATACACAGCAGCTTTATTGATCTGCCCTCTTCAACCCATTTGCTAATATACTCCATCACCAGTATGAGCAGCAGTGGGTTCAGAGCTGAACCCTGATGCACACCTACTTCCACTGGGAATCCCTCTGAGTCTGCACATTGGTTGTATTTTTGTTATTGGGTCCTTGTACATAGCCTGCACTAATTCTACCAATGTTTTTGGGGCTTTGAACCATTACAGGACTGCCCAAATCAGCTTTCTTAGAACCCGGTCATATGCTTACTCCAAGTCTAGGAATGCCCAGTTAAACTATTTCCTCATCTCTAGTTTCTTCTCAACTATTTGTCTGGAAATAAACACTAGGTTAGTTGTGATGCATCCTGACCTAAATTTGAACTGCTCATCTCCCATCTTACTTTCTACAACCCTGCAAATTCATTTATCAATCACTCCATCCAGAGCTTTCATGCAGTGTGGCAGTAGTTTGATACCTGTATACTGCCCAACAGAAGGTGCTTGTGAATATCAGTTATCACTTCTCCATCTACCGCTCTCCTTTAGGTGTCCATTTTCTGTACAGTACCCTCTTGCCTCACAATATGGACTTCCCCTTAACCTCTTGCCTCACAATATGGACTTCCCCTGCCTTTGAGATTATACAGCCCCTTTGGCTATCTCTCTCAAATTCTGTAAGGTTGGAGCAGAGAGCTTTGTCTACATCAGCTCTCTCTGCAATACTTTCCAGTCCTTCAGTGGAAGTATAGTGTTTTGTGACAAACGTGTCTCAGATTTAAACTTGTTACCAGTGGCTCTACTCAACAGAGGCAATGGGAACTAAGGCTGGGTGGCATATGGGCTAGGCTTGCAAAGGCTCCAGGGCCATTAGCTTAGTACACACCTATGAACCTATGAACCAGACACATCTTCCAATCAGATAGTCTCTTCCAGAGAAGGTCCAGCACTTTTGTCAGCTGTGGCACAGTTTCAGGGTTACTGCTACTACCTAGATGTTGTTTTTCTGAAACCTACCAGCCATATCTTCCAATGAAATAGCCTCTTCCAGAGAAGGTCCAGCAATTTTGTTAGCTGGGATTCAGTTTCACGGTTCCTGCTACTACCTAGATGCCCTTTCTCTGAAGCCTCCTTTAGAGTTTTGAGCTTTGGCTGGGATCCCCCCTGCTACTTTCACCATGTGATTGTCTCCCTGACACGAGGTATTACGTCATCCAAATCTTGTTTACTTTCACATTTGCTAGAATACTGTAATACACTGCTACATGCTTGCCTCTCTGTGCTCTCCCCAGTCCAAGTGAACCCTGGCCAATGGTACCTGAAAAGATGTCCCTCCCATGGTCATAACTAGAATGGACTACATGGTCAATTAATGCTCTTCTCTAAAAACTGCAGGTTTAACAGTTGTGCCTGACTGAGCATCCCTCTTATCAACATTTTTTACCCTTTACAAGCACAAGGTGCAGGCCCTTGTAATAATCTGGAGCAATTACAGTTTCAAGACACTCCACCACTATCATGGTGCTACCATCCTCAGCTCCCTTACATCGCTTATGTTTCTCCACCTTGTCTGTCTGGATATTTCATCCATACATATACCACTTAGCTGCAGATGAAACATATGATCCCAAGAATGCATCATGTACTTGAACCAGTATTTTCTCCCTTTGTTGAACTTGCTGTGAAAGCTTAGGTTGCCTCCTATGGGTTATACATTTATATGTGAGATGCTAAGTACCACCTTTCTTGTGCAGCTCTGCTAGCAAGATAGAGATCACCCTTTATGCCCATTTCCACAGAAACGTTATGCTCCTAAACTGTTAACCTGATTCTCGTATCCTCAGGCAACACAGTAAGTGCTTGCTTCTTTATTGCAAGGCTTTCTAACAACTGGCAATTTAACATCCACTTATCCACCTGTGAAGTGTTTATTTCTGCAGTGAAATTACTAACACCATCCTCTACCTTCCTTCTGTGTTCTTTAAATTTTTATTATAAGATTCAGGGGAAGGTACGAAATTGAAATAACATTCAAATAACTTACACATTTATCATACATTTTACATACAGGATGCACAGTGCTGTCTAAAAGCAGGGAGTTAAAAATTCCAACCATTGTCAAAGTAAACTTTATTGCCATTTAGAACTACACACATGTAGCCTAAACAAAACTTTGTGCATCAGCTCAATTCTTGAGATTACAAAGGAAAGTAAAACAACACATAAAAGTAGAGGAATAAACATAACTAACAAATACAATACTACTCCCAATACATGCAAGAAAGAGCAGCGACATTTACCAACACTTATATATGAAAAGAATACCCACCCCTGAATTAAATTAACTACGCTATTTAAAGTAAAATAAAACAAGTTTTGAAAGGGACTTTTGTCCCTGGCCAATTCAGTGCTAAATGCACACAAGTTAATGCTATCAAAGTGACAAGACGAACAAGTACAAAAAACACAACAGAGATGTGAGGAGATAGCTGTCCCCAGTGTTAAGGCACAGGACTGACTTCACTTCCTTGTTATTTGTGAAAAATGACAAATAAAAAAAATGTAAATATTACAATGTTAAGCAACAGTAATAAACAGTCCAAAAATATTGCCATTAATTCCGAAACAAACAGGCTTAGTCACTGGAATAACTTGGCTATAAATTCAGAATAAGTGCTTTCATCCTCCAACTGGAGTTCAGCAAATCAAATTTTACAATGACTAACTCATGGAAAAGTAAAGTATATATAAAAAGCAGAAAGGACAATAAATTATGACGGACAATCTCATACATAGCAATGAGCCTAGTATACAACTAAATGCTAGCCTGATGTAACACAAGTCATTTTTTTTACAATCCAATCTAAAATAAGAAACATAAAAAGTACTAATAAAACAAAGTTCATATAAACTGAAGTAAAGAGTTAGTAATTAACTCCTAGTCTATCTCCAGACAGGAACAAGGGTCATAAAACTCCCTTCACTAAAGGCTATTTAGCACCAAGGTGACAACAAGATCCTTCCAAAGGAAGTGATAAACAAAATAAAAAAAAAAAATTAAAAAATCAGAGATTTGAAGTAAAGTGAATCTGGGCATCTTGGGGCAATGCAGCAATTGCCTCATATACACAGACAACCCTCTCCTCCTACCACCCAACACTACAACATGTGAGAGATGCACTTATATAGACAAAATGGAAGCAAAGCTCTCTTCAGCCAAGACTGGACTAGACAGTCAAGAGGAGAAGGTAAACACTTGCACCACACCACACTCATCACATAGTCCCTCAAAACCTACACCACCAAAATCCACACATAGAAACACAAGCGTTCACAGAGGCTCTCAATAATAATTTGCTCAAGCAACAGAGACCTCCAAAGCAGAAATGCAAGCAACCTCCACCCCCCCCCCCAACACTACCCAAATGACACACAGCCCACAGAGACTCAGTGTTCCAATCAACCACAGCCCATAAGGCAAAACAACGTACCCAACACACTAGTAATAGGTGACTCTATAGTCAGGCACACGGATGTCCCACTAACCAGGCTAAACAAGGAGAAGTTTACTGTCAGCTGCCTGTCAGGTGACAGGATCAGTCACATAAACCACGCACTCGGTGCACTCCACATGTACAAATATGACTCTGTCATTGTCCATGTTGGTGTGAACGACCTGAGACGTACCTCCCTGGACTACATGAAAAGAGACATGGAAGAGCTCTCCGATCTTGTAGCCCAGCCAGGTATGACCCAAGCCCTGAGTAGCATCCTGCCATCGCCCAGAATGATACCGCAGTACAAGGACAAAATGATTGACTTCAACAATTGGCAAAGTTTCTGGTGTCATTCCAAGGGGATCCAGTATCTGTCTGCCTGGGATGACATGATCGACAGACCACAAAGCTTTGCCAGAGATAGCCTGCACCTGTCGCCCTTGGGATTCCGGATACTGGCGAAGGCTCTTGCCACCCCTATAGTGCCTTTTTTAGGCAAGGTTCAAATGACAAATTCACCACCGGAAAAGGTACAAGCAAGTAAAATCTGAGGGTAATGCTACTTAATGCTAGAAGTTTAAACCTCAAAATGCCCTCACTCGAGGCACTCCTTAAAATGGAGAACATTGACATCTGTGCAGTGTCAGAGACCTGGTTCAAGGCTCCAGCACCCCTGCATTACAGGGCGACAATTCATACCACACCTTTCGGCCACCTAACCTAGACCGAAACACTACAGGCGGAGGAGAGTCCATATTCATTAAGGATATCCACACCTCCAGGCTAGTTGCTCAGCATAATGCATCCGAGATCATCCAAGTGCAACTAACTCTGGGCAAGACCGCAATCCAAATTGTGGCTTGCTACAGATCCCCCACCATGCCCCAGTATTCCCACTCCTCATTTCTTGATACACTGGAAAATATTAGGGTACAAACCAACACACTAATAATGGGCGATTTCAACTACCCCACCATTAACTGGGAAAACTACTCATGTACCAACCCTTTTGTTCAATGTTTTCTGGAATTCATAAATTCTAACGCCTTGGATCAACTTATCCACACCCCCACCCCACCAGGGGCAGCAATATCCTAGACCTGGTCATTACCAACATGGGTGATCGGTGTTCTACACCAAAGGTCAATTCCTCGTTGGTCAGATCTGACCACAAGCTAATCACCCTAGACATCCACATCCCGCTCCCACCCCCCATTAGGGAAACTAACGTAAAGAATTCCTCCAAAGCCAACGTCACGCTTCTTAAGACAGAAGTGGCAAACTTCATGACACCCATGCCGACGGACAATAGAGGTACAACTGCTGAATCCTACACAATTGCACTTTATAAGCACTTACACGGGTGAATGGATCGTGCTATCCAAAAGAGAACCAAGATGCTATCCACCAAAAAAAAAGGAAGCCAATATGGTGGTCCCCTGCCATAAACAAACTCTACAACAGAAGAAAAAAACTTTTGCAAAAAAGAGTAAAATCCCACGATTGGAAGAACTCCCTGGTCAGCCTCAGTAAGAAGATGAGATCCCTCAGAAAATCCTCCAAAGCTGGTTACGAAAAAGTACAGTTTTGTACCTACCATAAATGTAGATGTCCGATAGGTATGCATCTGCAGTCATAACATATGGGTTGTCCTGCCTCAGGCAGCCCTTCGGTCAGCCGGATTCCAAAGTCTGGGTCTGGCCTCGACTGATGTCGCACTTTCCCCGACGTCAGAGCGTCTGGGGTATAAAAGCATCAGCCGACGCCATTTTCCTCAGTTTTTCTTGCCCCAGGTGCCCTCTAGGAAGGCTAAATTTGGATAAATGCTGAAAATTTCCAAACATTTGCAAATTATATACATGTATAAACAAACAAATACACCATAATAGATTCCCCCAGCTAGCTAAAAGAGGGGTAAGTACCCTAGGAATACCACAGAGGGGAAGGAGGGAGGGTAATCCTGACTGCAGATGCATACCTATCGGACATCTACATTTATGGTAGGTACAAAACTGTACTATGTCCTTCAAGGATGCATCTGCAGTCATAACATATGGGTAGAATACCATAGCCAATCTGGGGGAGGAGGGACTAAGAAAAGGATGGTGTAGTTAAGATCCCCTGCAGGACTGCAGTTGCAAACCCTGCTCTGGATCTAGAGTATAAAGGTAGATTGTAATGCTTGGCAAATTTATGCACGGAGCTCCAAGTAGCAGCTTCTAAAATGTCCTTGGTAGCCACCCCTCGTAGGAAGGCTGTAGTGGTGGCCGTGGCCCTTGTGGAGTGAGGCCTGATATTTTCAGGAACTGTCTTTCCATGAAAGGAGTAGCAAAATCGAATGCAATTTCCTATCCATTTTGAAATTGTCTGTTTGGAAATTGCTCTTCCTTGCACCCCAGTTGCATATGCTACAAAAAGTTGGTCAGTGTTTCTGCTAGTTTTTGTTCTGTCCAAGTAGTAGCGTAGTTGTCTGTGTATATCCAGGGTGTGCAAAAGTTTTCCCCCTCTATTCTGTGGATTAGGGAAAAACGTAGGCAAGTGAATAGCTTGGTTCAAGGATACCCTAGATACCACCTTTGTCATAAAAGTAGGATTGGTTCTTAGTGACACCCTGTCCTGGTGGAAAATAAGAAAAGGCTGCACTGCCATTAATGCTTGTAACTCGGATACTCTTCTTGCTGAAGTGATTGCCAGAAGGAATGCAGTTTTCCAAGATAGAAACTGTAGATCCGCTGATGCTGCTGGTTCAAAAGGAGGTAGTGTCAATTTCTCCAGCACAAAGTTGAGATCCCAGGCAGGTAGAGAAGGTCTTCTTGGAGGTTTAATATTTTTGATCCCTCTCAGAAATTGTCTGAGGAGAGGGTGTGAGAAGATAGGTGGATCCACATTGTATTCTGCTGAAATTGCTGAAGCATGAATCTTAATGGAAGAATAGGACAGGCCATTGTGGAACAATTCTGCTAAGTATTCTAGGATATGTGTTATGTTTGCCACTGTGACATCTGAGCCTTTTGATGTGCTCCAAATGAGAAATCTCTTCCATTTAGCTGAGTATGCGCCTTCCTTGTGGAAGGCCTGCGAGCCTCCAGGATAATGTCCTTCACCCTCTGAGATAAAACAGTTTGATTGGGATTTAAGGAATTTTCCAGGCAGTTAGCTGCAATGTTTTCAAGTTGGGATGCAGGGTCTTGAAATTGTTCTGCGTCAGAAGAAGAGGCCATAGGGGGAGAGGCCATGATTTTGCCTGAGACATGCTTCTCAATAATGGATACCAGTGTTGTCTTGGCCAGTCCGGAGCTATTAGTATCACTTTTGGCTGTTCCTCCCTGATCTTCAGTAGAACCTTGTACATCAATGGGAGAGGTGGGAAGGCATATACTGTTAGGGCTTTCCAGCTGAAAGAGAGAGAGTCCACCCTCCAAGCTTGTGGGTGGTATGTCCTTGAGCAGAATGTCTTCAGTTGATGGTTGAGTGGGGAGGCGAACAAATCTATCTCCGGCATTCCCCATGTCTTTGCTATGAGTTGGAAGATGTCTGGGTGCAGCATCCATTCGTGTGCATCCATGGTAGTTCTGCTTAAGCTGTCTGCCAGTGCATTTTCTTTCCCTGGCACGAATTGGGACTGTAATTGGACATTGAGATTCAGGCACAGATTCATAGCCATCCGGCATAGAGGGTAAGAATGTGTGCCTCCCTTCTTGTTTATGTACCACATGACCGTGGTGTTGTCTGTCCTTATTAGCAGGTGTCCTTGTTGGAGGAAGGGTTTGAATGCCTCGATTGCATGCCTCACTGCCAGCATTTCCTTTTGGTTTATGTGCATGCTTAGCTGTCCTTGAGGCCATAGGCCTTGGATACATTTGCCCTCCATGTGTGCTCCCCATCCTCGGTCTGAGGCGTCCATGGTGATGGTCTGCCTTGGTTTTGGTTTGCTGAAAGGCAACCCTCTGTTGGACTGGCAAGCCTGAGCCCACCACAGGAATTCCTTTTGAAGGCATGGAATGATTGGTATTATGGTTTCTAAACTGTGACTGTGTTGAGACCATACACTCCTGAGGTACCATTGTAATTTCCTCATATGCAGCCTGGCATGTTGTATTAGAATTATGCAGGATGCCATGTAACCCAGGGCCTGCAAGATTTTCCTTGCAGTAAGCTGAGTTTGTCTTGTCAGAATCATGAAGTAATCTGGAAGTTGTTTTTGTTTTTCTTCTGTGAGAAAGGCCATTTGGGTGGTTGTGTCCAGATCTGCACCCAAAAAGGTTATCCTTTGGGATGGTACTAGTCTTGACTTTTGGATGTTGACTGTGTATCTCAAGGTCTGTAGCAGGTGTATGGCATAGGCCAAGTCCTTTATCAAATTTTTCTTGTTGTCCGCTTGTATTAGGCAGTCATCCAGGTATGGGTAAATTTGAATTCCCTGTAGTCTGCAATGTGCAATTACTGATGCCAGGCATTTCGTGAATACTCTAGGTGCAGTAGATAAGCCAAAGGGCAATGCTGAGAATTGATAATGCTCTGATCCTGCAAGAAATCTGAGGTGTCTTCTGCAACTTGGTCGAATAGGGACGTGCAGGTATGCCTCCTTGAGATCTAGAGTCACCAGCCAAGACTCCTTGCCCAACATGGGAAGAAGTTGCTGTAGGGTCAGCATTTTGAATTTTGGCACAATGAGATAAGTGTTCAGTGCAGACAGGTCGAGAATAGGCCTCCATTGATTTTCCTTTCTTGGTACAAGGAATAGTCTGGAGTAAAATCCTTGGCCTTGTTCTGAACATGGTATCTTTTCTATAGCTTTCATCTGAAGTAAATTGCTGATTTGTTTTAAAGCCTCTGCCCTCTGATTTGGTGGAAGGTTTGGCATTCCGCCTCTTTTTGGCAAAGTGTGGAAGTGGAACCTGTATCCTTTGTCTATTATTTGCAGTGTCCATGTATCCTTTTGATATAATGCCAGTTTTTTGAGAATAAAGCCAGCTTTCTGCCCAAGGGTGCTTCCAGTTGATCCCTGGTAGGCGGAATCAGAGTTAAGTCATTGAGCCTGTCCTGGTGTAGTGGTTGTTGTTGTTGCTGTTGCACTACTCCTCTGGTTTGGCAGGCTGCCACTGGCTGCCTCTGTAGGAGCCCTTCGATTGACCTCTGCCTCTAGGGCGCCTGTTCCTGCCTCTCTGGGCTCTGTCCGAGTCTGGAAAGGACCAATTCTTAGTAGGCCAGTTTCTGCTGAATCTCGGTGGTTGAACTTGCAGGAAATCCTTAACTGTTTGCACAGATTTTGCCTTTTCTTCAACCTTTTTTAAGATCTCCTGAGCAGAGGAGCCAAATAAATTGTGTTTCTCCATTGGAGCATCCAGAAGTTTAGCTTTGACATGGTCTGGCAAAGATTGCTCCTTCAGCCAGGCATGCCTACGAATAACTGCCCCAGTCATAGCTGATCTAAATGAAGCCTCCAGTGCATCATAGCCACATTTTAAGAAATGATTACTAACCTGTTGTGAGTTGTGTACCAAATCCTGAAGGGATTTACGGTCTAGGGGTTCAGGAGAAGAAAGTTTCTTATTCAGTTCATCTAACAAATACTCTTGGTACTGTATCATATGAAATTGACAGTTTAATGCCCTGACAGAAAGAGTAGCAGAAGTATACACCTTCTTTCCCCATCTCTCTAAAGCTCTAGACTCTCGTTCAGAGGGTAGAGAATTTTTGGCAGTAGCGGCCGCAACCCCTTTAGGGCCCCGAGAAATAGTTTCTGGGTCTGCAGAATGGGCTTTATACAAATGGAAATGAGAATCCGGGACCCTGTAGTATCTGTCAGGTTTGGCAGGGGCCGGAGGGAGAGTATCAGGGGCTGTACTGACATCATTGTACACATCATCAATTACATTCAGAACAGGAGGTATAGCTAAGGGCCTATGCTGAGGCAAATGCAAAAAGGTCCTTAATCTTTTTCTAGAATCAGAGAAATCCTGACCTTGCCACTGAAAATGCTCTCTCATGGAGTGTAGAGTCTCACCAAAGGAAAACTCTTCAGGAGGGGAGGCCGAAGAGATAGATTCCTCTGCATCTGAATCCTCATAAGGCGAGTAAGCCCCTTCCTGGTGGTCTGACAACTCAGATCCATCCGTGGAATCATCTGAGGAGTGTGGATCAGAGGGGTCAGTCCTGGGCCTTTTGTCTGGAGGAGGTTGAGAGGCCCTGTCTGGGTGAGATTGTGAACCCCTAATTAAGGAAATAAGGTCCTCAGCTAGGCTGAGGATCTGTGAACTAGAGGAAGGTCTCTGGGAGGAAGATTTGGCAGGCAAAGCTTTTGAAAGTTTGGCAGCTTTAGCCCTTGAAAAGGCCTTAATGGACATGGAAGCAGGGGGCCTAGCTGCCCCACGTGCAGGAGTAGAAATGTCCAAAGGTATGGTGTCGGACATTTCCTGAATACTGGCTTTGGTAGGTAGTTCAGAAGCCGACTCAGCCGGGGCCTCTCGGGCCTCGGTGGTCGGAAGTACGGTTTCAGAAGAAGGAATCTCCGAGGACTCTGTTTCGGCCAAAACCGGGACACTCGCAGTAGGCCTAGCCGTGGTTTCAGCCGAAACCGCGGGCCGCGAGCATCGGTCCTTTTCCTTGCGTTTTTTGACCATATGCGAAGTCAGAGTCTCCGACGGCATTTTATAAGCAAAAGCGGCTCCAAAAAATTCCTCGCAAACTCCGACCGACGTCTAAGAGTTCATCGGTTGAAGGAAGCACAGGCTAAACAGGCCGATACGTCGTGGTCTGGGCCTAAGCAAGGAAGGCAGTAGGAATGGAAATCCTTATGAGGTATTTGTTTCCCACAAGTTAAACAATTATTTACTTTGTCTGACATCGGCTGAGGCAAGAAAGAGTCCCCAACGGGGTACTTAGCTTTTTTCGAAGTCTTCCGTAGCTGAATTCACTGGATCTGACCGACCGGCACTTGCGAACAGCTTCTGCTTCGGGCACCGCGCGGCAAGAAAGACTGAGGAAAATGGCGTCGGCTGATGCTTTTATACCCCAGACGCTCTGACATCGGGGAAAGTGCGACATCAGCCGAGGCCAGACCCAGACTTTGGAATCCGGCCGACCGAAGGGCTGCCTGAGGCAGGACAACCCATATGTTATGACTGCAGATGCATCCTTGAAGGACATCAAAAAATCGCCACTGATTCTAAAAGCATTCTATAGCTATGTCTAGAATCTCAATGGCAACACTCAGATCTGCTCTGAGTTACAACACAATGGCATTAAATATACAGAACCAACTGATATTGCCAACATCTTGGCAGATAGATTCAGTGCTAACTTTACCCACCTCTCACCCTCTAAAGGGCCCATCTCTATACCAGAAGAATATGAAGTTCCTGTAATCACGGCTGCACAGGTACAAACCAAACTCTTCAAAGCCAAGAGCACAGCATCCATGGGACCTGACAACATCCCAGGCTGCGTTCTACATGGACTACAGAAAGAACTGGCACCCCACCTAAGTACCAAGTTCAATCGTAGCCTCAGGCTTTGTGCCCACTGAATGGCGCACATTGACGGTTCTCCCACTCCACAAAGGGGGATCCACCACAGACCAGAGGACCTACCGCCCCATTAGCCTGACGAGCCTGGTCTGCAAGGCCATGGAACGTATCATCATGGAACTTAGAAACAAAGACATTGGTCATTTCCAAACTCTGGACCCCACCCAGTTCAGGTTTGTAAAAGGCAGATCATGTCTCCTAAACCAGACAGACTTCTCTGATGCAGTCACCAAAGCCGTAGATGAAGGTAAGGTGGTTCACACAACCTATCTAGATCTCGCCAAAGCTTTCGACACCATCCCCCACTCTGGAATTATAGATAAACTCACTAAACTAGGTATAAATCCCTGTGTCACAAGATGGATTGCCAAATGGCTCACTGACAGAACCCACACTGTGAAAGTAGCAGACTCCAAGTCCGACTTCATACCAGTGATAAGTTGAGTACTACAAGGCTCAGTCCTGGGTCCTCTCCTGTCTGGTATCTACCTCTCTGAAGTACAGGCTAACAGAGAAGGTCTTTGGCTAATGAAGTTCGCAGATGACTGCAAACTAGGAGCCATAATCAAAACTCTTAACGATGTGGACATCCTACAAAAGGGCCTCATTGAGACAGATGCCTGGTGTCAAAGCCATGGCCTCAAGCTCAATGCCAAAAAGTGCATTGTCATCCCCTTTGGGAAAAACTCTGTACCCATGAACTACCACATAGGCGGTAGTAAACTTAACACCGAAAGTGTGATAAGAGACCTTGGGACCCAGGTGGACAGTAGTCTCTCCTTTGATAATCACATTGCCACAGTAGTCAGGAAATCCTTCTACGTGGCACACCTCATCACTAAGGACTTTTCATCCAGAAAAAGGAAGGCCATTGTCCCACTGTACTCATCCCTCATTAGACCCATTATAGAGTACAACGCCCTGTTTGGTATGTACCTCACAAGACATCTGCAACAGTTGGAAAGGCTGCAGAAATACCTCACTAAAAGAATCACAGGCCTAAAGCAGATGCACTATACTGACCGTCTAAAAAAACTTCAGGTATACTCTGCGGCATATCATCTACTCAGAGGAGATTTCTGCTTAACATACAAGGTCATGTCAAACCCTGAGCTGTTGGATATGCTCCACTTAAAGAAATCCCAATCCCTCAGAGCCAGACGCTCCAGGGATCTAAACCTTGTCATCACAATGAACAAAACATACTAGCGGGATAGGCTCCTGACCCAGAGACTCCCTATACTTGGGAATAGACTGCTCATACATGTCAAGCAGAGCGCCTCCTTGGCCCTCTTCAAAAGGAACCTTGACGATTGGATGAGAGATAGGAAATCACCCCGGGGATCACGTCAGTCACCCTGCTAGACATGGGTCTAGGGAAGTAAATATTGTGGGAAGAAATATCCAGGAAATTGTTATGGCTAGGCTTGTATAGGCCCTAGGGCCGATAGCCAAGTACCAACCTATGAACCTATACAAGAAAGTGTCCTCCCTTGGTTTTAGGTCCTTAACAGGAACAAAAATATGTCGGACAGTCCAATTTTGATATCACCTCTCAATAAAATATCTATGATCCATATCACCTATCAATAAAATATCTATGATCCTTTGCGCTTTTTTATGTAAACATTATTTTTCCATGGGTTATGGCAAAATTGACCTGAAGTCCAGGTGGTGGATGAAAGCACTTACCATGAAGTAAAGCAGAGTTATTCCAATGACAAAGCCTGTTTGAATTTGTTTTCTATGAAGGTACTGAAGAGAGGAGTTAACATCTAAAATTTTGGACTGTTTATTGCTGTTGCTTAATATTTTAAAATTTAAGTTTATTTTTCATTTTCACAAACAAGGGAATAAAGTCAGTTCTCTAACTTAACACTGGAGACAGTTATCTCATTGCATCTCTGTTGTGGTTTTTGTACTTCTTTATAATGAGGAAACAATTTAAGTATGGACTTTTATCCCCCACTACTCATGTGTATAAAGCATGGAGTAATTAATTATTTTTTTCAAAAGGGTGTTGCATATTCCTCTCCTGTGCCTCATGCTGACATTTCTCCTCCTCCTTTGTTGCTTCAGCCTCATTCTGCTCTTGCTCCCTTTGTGCCACAAGATGTTTCATTTTCTCTGCTGGTTCAGGGCATCTTAGTTTTAATTAATCTTCAGTGTATTTAGTTTAAGCTGTATTCTAAAGTCATCAGAGGATGGGCAGAGTTGCTTTTTGCATGCTCTGCACTCACAGCCACCACCAGGTTGTCTCTAGTTTCACTTTATTGAGACTTGCATGCAAAGCAGTTATCATCTCATCCATGATTCTACTGGCAAGTTTCAATCCTTTCCATTTACGTTGTTCACTCAGCTGTGACACGGACTTTTTTCATGTTACACAAAGCTCTTTTTGCCTATTTCCTAACACCTCCATATCAAAAATAAAATAACTGATGTGTAAAGTGCACTTTTTGTACATTTACCTTGTGGCTGGAAACACAAACTGGTGAAGAAACTGCTCAATTTCAGTTGACAATATCCAGAGTACTATAAACTAATTTTGTACGTGAAAAGATGATGCACAATATCATCCTCTGCCTCCAGGTAATATGCCATGGTATGGCCTTTAAATCAGCATCAACCAAACTAACAGGAAGTTAAAGTCTCATTAAATGTCCCATTGATAACCATGTAATATGGAAAGGGCAAATGGAGAGTACAGTAAATATGCAGTGGTGTTTCGGAACAGCCAATATCTGCTGTACCCAAATAAGTTTTACACTGATCATGTGCAGAGCAAAGCTGCAATCATTGTCTCCAGAGGATCTCACTTACCTAAGAGTTAGTCCAATGTCTTTCAGTGCATCTTTCCAAATGTTAATGAACCTACATGAAGATTATTTTTGCAAAAATACACATACAATATTTTCCAGGACAGTAAACATTATCTTTCCAGTACTAAAACCCTCTTCCTGCCTTTATGGTAATGCTGTTACCAGTTACTGACCACTCAAGCACACCATGAACACAACCACAGTTTACCCTTAAAATAAGCCAACTGTAATATAGGTGCCTACCAGCGATGGTAAAACAATCTTCAAAGACTATGAGATAATTCAATAAACACACTTTAAACTAAGAAATAAATGATCGTATACAAGACTTTAAAATTTAATGCCATCCTTTATTTATAACTGCAATTAAGTAATGCATTAGCGAAATTACCCTCACAGTTTCACACTTGCAGAAAGAAAAGGCACATGTGTTCAAACAGACTAATTCCAAAAAGAAGAATTCTAACAGCTTATCTTTACATATCATTTCCAGCAACTAAAGATGAACTATGCAACAGTAGTTGCACAGTTTCACAGAAAAAATGTATTCCAGCTTGAGAACTTCCAAGATGGCTGCACACTGATCAACAGTTTAATTTCAGCTTTCCCAGGGTGAAAACAGAAACTGAGAAATAAGAGCCAGGGACATTGCCATTTTGGGTTAAATTCAGTTACTGGATAGTAAATAAACTGCCTGGATGCCAACACAGAAGAAATGTAAAGAACATGAAAGAAAACCAGCTAGGAAAGGTGAAGAGAAAACCATACCTGGGAAGAATCCTGCAGCTGCTCAGCACAAAGCAGTTCAATTTACAGCTTTGATACAAGATAGGTCTTCCATTAATTCAGAGGAAACAAACCAAATGTGCCCAGAGGTGATAAAGTAAATAGAACAATGACGGAATATATCAACTCAAATACAATGCTGGAAAAATAAGTAGCTATTCATATGAACTGATAAAACTACAAAAAACAGAGGGTGAAATGAAGAAAAGGCTGACTGAGTATAAGGCTTTACAAGAGTGGTTTCAAAAAATGAGGACAAAGCACAGAGAGGAAACCTGAGATTTTCTGCTGTACCTGAGAAATTGGAAGAAACAGCATAAATAAGCAACAGGACTGGTATTCCACAGCAGGATTTATTAATTCAAAGGGTACATTGCGTGTTTGCTCCAAACCTGGCCATGAGAAAGCTGCAAAGACCAGTATTAGTAAAGATGCAGAAAGAGTTGATCCTGACAAAACTGTAGCAGAAGGGAAAAGCATTAAAAATGGGAGACAGCAGAGTATTTGTGGAAAATGATTTTTAATTGTACACCAGGCAGAAAGGAAGCAAATTTATCCCAACAATCAGGGAATATCAAAGGGCAGGTGAGAAATGCAGGATGTTGTATCCAGCTGTGTTCAGAATATGTTTCCCTGGAAGATCAAAGACATTTTTGGATGCATAACAGGCCAAGTATGAAATAAAAAATGATATCCAACAAAAAGTGAGCCGCAAACAGAAGAAACTCTGCTTCTCATTCTTTTGACAATAAAGCTAACACAGAGACTTTCCCAATGAAACCTTTTGCAATATTCCAAAGAAAAATGCTTGAGAGAGAGAAAAAAAACACAAGAGTTGATTGGAAGAATCAGAAGTACCTTGAACATGAACCAGATCCTGGTGATGGGAAATGGAAATGAACAAGATGAAGATCAGTAAAACTGAAATTAATGAATAAATGGAAGACTATACAAAGCATTAGTCACATTTGTGAAATACAGCTTTGTAAGAGGCAATGGTTGAGAAAGGAAGGACTTTTGCAAACTTTGTTAGACTTGTGTGTAGACTCTACAGCATATACCTCACTTTATGTCATTAATGCTACAAAGGACACTAAAAGAAAAAAATATCCAACTAAAACAAATGATGTTATTAGTATTTGTATAAAACATTTCATGATATAAACTGCATGTTATAGAGTAAATCAGTTTTTATGTGTATCAGGGGCATTTTAAATGTGGAGGGAGTTGTATTATTGACTATGATGTGTTAAAGATACTAAAGTAAAAAAGAAGTTATGTACTCACCATAACGTTCCATGTTTGTAGTCCATCTTGCCCTTCATTCTTACATATGGGTTCGGAGCCGATCCTCGGCTCTGACTCGGCTGATTACAAAGCTTGAAGTCTCTAAGTTGGCTTGTGGCAAGGTAGGTATCCCATAATGCACTAGTAACAATCCCAGATCTTGTTTGCTGCTGTCTATAATAAGGGTAGAAAGGTATTTCCACAAGGAAAAACAAAGATGAAAGGTTTCCAACCCTAAGGAAGACTGAAATTACCTTTTCTCCAGATACTCCAAGGATACTTGGATGGGGGTAGGTGGGTAGGTTCGTATGAATGAAGGTTGAGATGGACTACAAACATGATGGTGAGTACACAACTTCTTTATGTTCTGTAGTCCTATCTCACCTCCATTGTTACATATGGGATAGTGTCCCTAGCACCTTTTTCTTGGGTGGCTCATGGGAATATACTCCTAAGAACCGTGGAACCAAAGGAGGCTCTACCCCTGGAGGCCAAGTCCAATTTGTAATGAGTAATAAAGGTATGAGGGGTAGCCCAAGTTGCTGCTGCACATATACTGTCCATTGGAATTCTGGCTTGAAAAGTGGCAGATGTGGATATAGATCTGGTGGAATGAGCTTTAATTTTAAATGGGCGTTCTTTGCCATTAGAAGAGTAAATAAAAGATATGCAATTTGAAATCCAGTTTGATAACGTTATCTTGGAGACCGGCATTCCTTTTCTCATCTCTGAAAAAGATAAATAATTGGTCTGATCTCCTAAACTCTTTGGTTCTATGTACATAGAACCTTAACGGTCTGTGTACAATCAAGTTGATGAAATTTATATTCCACTTTGTATGATTTGGAAAAACAGACTGGCAGTTCAAGAGTTTGATTAATATTTGACTGTTAACAAATCTTGGGGATGAAGGAAGGGTTACTGCGAAGGGAAACTCTGTCTCTATGGAATATCAAGTAAGGAGGTTTTACTGAGTGCTTGCAGCTCTGACACTCTTCTGGTGGACGTAATGGCTACCAGAAAAATGGTCTACCATGAAAGGAACTTTAAACCAGATGTATGTGAAGGTTCAAAAGGCGGAGAGGTAAGTTCTGAAAGAACAAAATTTAAATCCCAGGGAGATACAGGTTCTTGAAAAGGAGGTCTTAGTAAGATAGTGCCTTTTAAAAATGATTTACACAAACTGTGAGCCATAAGATTAGGTTCATGTTGCCCCAAATGAAAATTGGTGATGGCTGCTAATTGAACTTTGATTGTAGCAGCAGCTGACCCCTGATGAAAAAGCTTGGTTAGAAATTCTAATACTAAGGGAATGGAGGCTGTGTATGGATCTATGTTCCTAGCTTGTGCCCAAAGAGAAAATATTTTCCATTTGCTAGTGTACAATTTTCTTATAGAAGGTTTATGAGCTGATGTCAGTATATGTGTAACCACACGGAGAAATCATGTAGCCCGACTAGGGATGGAAGTGCAGCAGCCAAGCTGTCAAGTTGAGGGTGTGGAAACAGGGATGGAATGTGCCTGACATATGTGTCAGAACGTCTGGTACTTTAACTGAAGGAGTTCCTAAGAAGATTTGTTCGGCTGAGTCCATGGATCGTCCAGAAGGTGAGGCCTGAGAAAGGGGAACCAAATCTGACAAGGCCAGTAAGGAGTGATGAGAATCATTCAGCTTCCCAAAGTCTTTGCTTTCTGGATTACTTTCGATATTAGTGGAAAGGGAAGGAAAGCAGAAAGAAGTCCTGAGGACCAATTGTGGACAAGTGCATCTCTCGGTGTCTTCCCGGGGGGATGAGTGTGAAGTAACTGCTGCATTTGGTGTTCATTGGGGTGGCAAAACAGATCGCAGCAAGGCTGTCCCCATTTGCGGGAAACCTGTTCCGCTACTTTCTGATTCAGAGACTACTCGTGAGGCATCAAGATTGTCCTGCTGAGCTTGTCAGCTATCACACTGGTTCTCCCCGGGATATGCGTTGCAACTAGAAAACTTTGGGAAGATATCGCCCACTGCCAAACATGTAGAGCCTCTCGACATAGGAGTAAGGATCGGGTTCCCCCTTGTTTGTTTATATACCATACTACTGACATATTTGTCTGATTGGATTGCTATTGTCCCTGGATCTGGTTCCCCCTTGTTTGTTTATATACCATACCACTGACACATTGTCTGATTGGATTGCTACTGTCCCTAGAGGAAGAAAAGTCATGAAGTGCTCGCAACGCTAGTAGCACTGCTCTCATCTCTAGAACATTGAGATGCAAGTGAGCCTCGTGTTCTTGCCATGTGCCTTGGACTGTCCTTCCTAGATAATGCCCCCCCCCCTATCTGGGAGGCATCCGTGGCCACAGTATCAATGGGTTGGCGAGGAATGAATGGTCTCCCTATAGTTAGTTGATTGGACTGGATACACCAACAAAGGTCCTTTTTGCAAGTTTCCATTATCAAAATGGGATGAGACAGGCAGTTGCTGAAGAGACCACTGGGAAAAGAGTAGCCATTGTATAATTCTCATATGTAGTCTGGCTAATGGAACTAGAGTTATAGTAGAGGCCATGGTTCCCGGAAGTTTGAGCACGGTCTTCGCTTTGACCTTGTGTTGGGGAAGCAGGCTGTATATTTGTTGTCTTAGGTTTTGCACTCTGTCTGAAGGAAGGTGAGCCATCATTGTGACTGTCTATTTCTGCGCCTATAAAAGTCACATATTGAGAGGGCAACAAGACAGACTTTTCCCAATTTATAGTGATGCCTAGCTGAGTACAGACTCGGATGGTTGAATCCCTGGCTTGTAGAAGTAGGTGCCTGGTGGTGGCAGTCAGGAGCTAGTCACCCAGGTACGGAAACACTTGGAATCCAAGACATCTCAAGTGAGCCGTTACTACCGCCATGCATTTGGTGAACACCCTGGGGGCTGTGGTGAGACCAAAGGGCAGAGCACAAAACTGGTAATGACTGGCTCCCAGCCGGAAGTGTAAAATGACTCCTTGATGCTCTGTCCATTTTTATGTGGTGGTACACATCTTGGAGGTCTATAGAGCACATCCAATTGTTTTTCCCTAACAGAGGGAGTATAGACTGCAGTGTTACCATTCGGAACTTGGACTTCTTCACTGACTCATTTAACTTGCTGAGATCCAAGATGGGCCTCCAGTCCCCTGTTTGTTTTGGCACTAAAAAGAATCTGGAGTAAGTTCCGAATCCTATCTGGTCTGTGGAGATGGTTTGGATGACTCTCTTTTGAAGCAACCTTTGGGCTTCTATAGTTGCTTAATCCCTGTGATTGGGTGGAACATCTGGTACTCTCTTGGTTAGATGAGGTGGAAAAGAGAAGGGTATGGAGTATCCCTCTGGCAATTATTTTTTGTACCCATTTGTCTTGTGTGATGTCATGCCAGGCTTCTGGGTATAAAGAAAAACGACCCCCGACTGGCTCCACAGAAGCGCAGCTGGGCCTCACTTCAGGAGCGCTGATAGGGATGTCCATGAAAAGAGCCACAGTCACCCTGGTTTTGCGGACCCCCCCCTACCTCTAGGGCAACGTCTACCACTATTTCCTCCTCCCCTGCCTCTGGAGAAGGAATCACCTTGCGGGTCTGGGAAAAATCTCTGAGATTTCTTGAACCACATTTTTCCCCCTCTCTGACCTTTAGGGTACGGTCTAGAAGGGACAGAAAAATGTACTCCCACGGCAAAGAGAGTCTTCCCTTCCTGCTCGAATCTAGTGAGTGTGTCTTTTACCTTTGGTCCAAACAGAGAGGAATCATCAAAGGGGGCATTGGTAAATGTAGATTTGAAGGGCTCTGCAAAGTTACATATGCGCAGCCAGGAGCGTCTCCTAAAGGAAACTCCTAAACCCACTGCCCTGCTCACTCCATCTGCTGCACAAGATATCAGCCTCATGGAGGAGTTTACAATACAGTTTAAGGTGGACAACTGAGCAGTAACCTTATCAGGAACTCCTTAGTTAAAGTACCTTGGAGGGTATCTTCCAGCTCTTTTAGGAGATCACTTTGAAGCCTAGTAAAATGGGTGAGGTAATTTAGCGATCTGAGTATAAATGCTGCTGAAGAAAAAATACGCTTTCCCATATCTGTCCATTGTTCGAGACTCTGTTTGGTAGGTGGACAGATAAGGAAGTCTCTGTTACTTCCTTCTTTGTGGCTGCTGCCACCACCATGGTATCTACAGGCACACCTTTGGTCAGAAACTCTTTTTCCTTAGGAGCTGAAAGGAATTTGTTCGGCCTTCTAGGGACTGGTTCCACAGTGTCAGGAGTTTCCCACACCTTTCAACTCACCAAATCTAACAGCTTATCGAAAGGTGGAAACACCCAAGAGGCTGAAGGTTGAGACCCGAAAGCCTTCAGGTATTCGGACTCCTCATCAGAAGGGGTGACTGTGGGCCAGCCGCCTCTCTGTTCCAGGATCTCTAGGATATCTACGAAGGAGATATCAGAGGATGACCTAGGGGGCCCTTCTGACTCCTCGAGGTCAGTGTCAGAGATGATGGACTCATCAGGGGAGTCTACATGCTTCCTCTTGCAAGTTTTCTTCCGATGAGGCTCCTCAGAAGGGTATTCTGGGGAGGTCTCGGAAGACTGGGAGCCACCCAAGGGGGGCTCCTGAGGCTGTGGGTCTTTGCTGTCAAGAGAGAAGGATGGTGCTGAGACAGAGGTCAGAGTCTGCGGGGGAAGAACATTGGTACCCTTGTGTAGAGCTGAAGATCTGGACAGCACGTTCCTCATCATCCATCCTGAAGGCAGATCTCCCCCGGCTCAGAGAACACCACCGGTTCCGAAGAAGCGGAAGTAGCCCCCGCCTCCAAGACAGATGTAGGATCTAAGCTCTGCCGAGCCGACGCACCGAGAGGTAGGCTCGAAAGCGAAGAAGTTCAGGTCCAAGTGTCCCCATCGGGGCCCCAACTGGTGAGCTTCGGCTCCTAGACACCAAGGACTGCAATGAAGGTGTCGGAGCGGAACACGGCTTCGAGAAAGCCACTTGGGGTGCTGCAGCCAATGGTTCCACAACAAACGGCACCGACAGATCTGGCTCCAAAAGACTGGCATGGCTCAGAGGAGGAACAGAAGCAGGTAATAAGGCCTTCGACAGCTCCGGAACTGATTGGGTCGGAGCAGACAACAAATTTGCTAGCGCCGACTTCAAAAGTCTAAGCACCACACTCTCGACATCCTCCTCAGAAAGGCTCCTGGAGCATCTGGAAGACAAGGTAGGGGATCGAGATCTCTGCAAAATTGGAGATCTAAGTGTTGACGATACCGGCAGTTAAGTCTCTTGACTGGCTCCGAGGTATGGTTTCGGCTATAGGCTCCAAAAAACTTGGAGCCGAAACTGGAAGGTCTATATCAATAACCTCAACCGGCTCCGAAGGCAGAGGAGCCGAAGAGGTAGAAGGTTTGTCAACTTTGGCAACTTTCTCTGGAGGTCTTGATTTGTGAATCGGTGCAGGAGACTGTCTTTTCACCGACTTTACCTTCTCTTTTTTTGAACAGGGAGACCTGGAGTGAGGACAGGAATAACTAGCTAAATCCTCCTCAAAGGAAGGCTTAAGGAGATCTTTTAAAATCAGTTTGTTCTCCCTTTCCTGGAGAAACTGGGAACTAAAAGAATGGCAGAAAGTACATGACTCCTGCAGATGTATGGCTCCGAAACAATAAACACAAATACTATGCCCGTCAGTCAGGGACATTTTTTGTGAACATTTTAAGCATTTCTTAAAACCCGAAGGTTTAGGGTATTTAGTTTCCTTAGACATAACTATCAACAACAACAGACTATAACTGCAGACAGACAATAAGAAGAGAGGACAGGGTCCACTAACTTAAACGGGCCTAGCCCTGCTGAAGAAACAACACACAATTAAGAAAGGCAATACAGGACTAGGTCCTCTAAGTTAAACGGGCCTAGCCTTGAACAGAGGGGTAGGTGAGACAGAGAAAGATTAACAATAACTAGTACAATAGAAAATGAAGGGATACCACAGAGAAAAGGCCTCCGGAAGTGATGGCCAACAATTAGCAAGAACAATTTGCAATAAAACTTCACAAACACACTATCTATTCACAAGTTAACAACAGCAAGCTATTAATACTAAACTAACTTTTCAGAAAAAAAGAACACTATTAAATGTTTGAAGAAAAAAAATAGTCCAACTTAGCCACGGCCAAGAAAGAGAACACTTCTGAACTCGTAGAGCGGCAAACGAGATCTGGGAATTCTTACAAGTGCATTATGGGATACCGGGTCTATATTAGAACACTGAACTTTCAAAAATTTCGAGTGTTCTAATATCGACCCATTTTCAGCAAACGCTGAAAATATCAAAGAAACAGAAAACCAAATTTTTTCCTAGGGAAAGAATTTGGTTGCCCGTTTCTGTTGCTTTGGTATTTTCAGCGCTGTGGTGGAAATTTACAGGTCGGGTTCGGGTAAGTGTGCGATTGTGTGGACGTGAGGATTAGGGCGGGGTAGGTGAGTTAGGCTTAGGGCACGGGTGAGGTGACCATGCGATAGTGACGGACCTTAGGGTTAGGGTTAAGGTAAGTGGATAGTTAGTGGTGTATGTATAGTTTAGTGCAGGGTTAGGTGTAAGAGTTTAGGTTTATGTGTGTGGATTGCTGTTTGTTTGGTGTGCTTGTGTTGTGTGTATGTGTTTTGGAACAGCAAATTTTTTCCCTAAGAAAAAATTTGCTGTTCTGTATGTTCGATGTTTTAAATTTTCGATTAATAAGGTTCGATATTAGAACACTTGAAATTCGGTGTTCTAATATTGACCCGGGATACCTACCTTGCCACGAGCCAACTTAGAGACTTTGATCTTTGTAATCGGCCGAGTCGACGCAGAGGATCGGCTCCAACCCCATATTTAAGAATGAAGGTGAGACAGGACTATAGAACATCATATGCTTTTCAGTTATAAGAAATACAGGCATTATAGTATGACAAGAGAAGAAGGGCTAGACAGAAACAGGGTTAAGTTAATATGCTGTAATTTTGGGCTGCTGGGTGGGGATGATGTATAACAGTGCACTGATTAAATTATATTATATGCAGAATTAAGTTAATTTCTCTTATTTTCACAAGCCCATGGCTTAGGCTATAAGCAAATGTTTTTTGTATGCAAGTACGTTTGAAAACTAAGACTAATGATGAACGCCATGAAAATGCCAAGTTCTTTGCATCTTTAAAGATATTAGCACACTTTTTTTTATTAGTAAATTTTTTCAGTGCAAGCCAAGAAGTCTGTAGCTGAAGGCAGTTATACACTCTGCTGTGAGTGAAATTTACAAAGATTTATTCATGCATTTGCAGAGATGTTAACCATTTTTTTTATTTCTCATTGCGGACTACTTTTTTACATGTCTGCAGGTGCAAGCAATTAATGTTGAGATTTCTAAGCAGGCTCTGCTCTGAGAGAAATGCATCATTTAAAAGTACAATGGCAAGCAGTTCAGTAAAAAATATAAAGTTTGAAATTATGGGAAGTGAATAAGAGATAGCAGCCTGCCCAGCAGCCTGAATACTTTAAAGTATTTAACAGAGCAGCATATAATTAATTATATTTAAAATACAGCTGATGCACTTTTTATTAGGCTAAAAGTTGATGTTTTTTGAAAACATACAAGCTGTTTTTATCATCTCTGAGGAGAACAGAGACAAGAGAAGAATAGACACAGGGTGTAAACATGTGGTTTAGCACGGGTAACCTTAATTTAAGGTTAGGTAATGCGCATGGGTGCAGCTGTCAATTGGGGGCAATTGTTCCAATCTGGAGGGTTAACCTTCCTTTTTTGAAGATGCACATATTTTTGTGCATTTATTCTAAGTTAAGAAATGGAGCTATTTTGAAATTGTATTTAATTTTTTGTTTGATGGCTTTCATTAAAACAAAGTCTTGAAAAATATGACATTGGTTCAAATGGAGATAGGAAGAAACAACTGTATAAAAGGTCAGTCTGCCAAATATTAGTGAGTGCATGTAGGAGAAAAGTTGGAAATACACATTCAAAAAAGCTGTCATACATATTACCTGGGAATAACAGCTTTTTATCATAAGGATTACCTTATCCATATTATCCCTGAATGTAAATGGCTTTAAAGGTATAGATAAAAAGGCAAAAAATATACATTAATATGGAATGCATATTAATATTAAGAAATGCAGACTAAACAGCAATGCTGCAGGAGATGCATTTGGAAGAAATGATCGTGTGAATTTGTTAAAGAAAGGATTTCAGGATGGATATTCAGCAGAGTATCCGGTACAAAGTAAAATGGGAGTAATGATACTGATTGCTAGAGGGGTTCCAATAGTAAAAGAAGAGGGGGGGGGGGGAAACAGTGGTCAATTTACGGTAGTAAGGGGCTACAGACAAGGGAGCAGGATTATGCTGGCATATACTTATATTACACCAAAAATTGATACTATAGAGCTTAAGATAATTTTGGGAGAAGTAATCAGCTTTTAGCAGGGAATATTACTTATACATAGAAATTAATTTGCAATAGTGTGGATGTATCGGGGGACTTGGAAGAGAAAATATAAAAAAAGAAGGTAGATTTCTAAAGAAATTTAAGAAAATATTTGATATGGAGGACATAAGTGAAGTAGTAGGAAATTTGAATTTACATATTATTCCCCAAGGTACAATAACTGGATTAAATTGGAGAGAGAGAACAGATCATACTTCACAGGAACATGCGCCTTTAATTGAAAGAGACATCCATCCAATAATTATTTCAGACCATACAGTAATAAAAACGAAGACAACAATGTAGGGAAATAAAGCAAAAGTGAGACACTGGCACATTACCAACTACCTGTTAAAGACGAGATCGAAATTTCTTCAGAAGTGATATCTAGTCAGTGGGACAAAATGAAAATGCAGTTTAAAAACAGGGCATAAATAAAACAAAGATAAATGGTTTAGAAGTGTTAGGAATTGTTTGGAGGGGCTGACAAGGATCAACTTATTGCAGAATAAGGGAAATCTCAAAGAACAAGAGGAGGTGCAACTGCAGAGTGCTAAAAACAAAACAAGGGAGAATCTGAATAATATGCATGAATTTAGAAAGAATGCTATTAAGCAACTATTTTTTTAACAACTCCAAAGCACAAACTTTTCAGTACAATGACTTAGGCAACAGAAAGTAGAAGGACTTGTTACCAAACTTAGGGAGTCTATAACAAGAAAAATAACCAGAGATCCTGTAGAGGTATTGGAGATATTTCAGAAATGTTATGAAAAATTGTATAATGCAGACAAATGTGGAAATCAAGAAAGAGCACAAACAAAAATATTTACAGAAGACTTACTTATGCCAAGGTTAGAGGTAAATGAGGCTCAACAATTACTAAAGACGGGAGGAGATGATATAAAATGGTTATCTATAATCAATCTGCAGGAAAGTCTCTAGGAACAGATGGTACTCCTGTGGAAGTTTGGAGGGAAGAAAGTGATTAAAATCTGGAAGATTTTTTTTAACCGTATTTTAAAAGAAAAGAAAGCACCAACATCTTGGAAAAGGCTGTGGTGGCTGTACTACCCAAACATGGTAAAGACCAATCAGATCCAGTTTCATACAGACCCATTTAAATTTTAAATCATGATTAAAAGTAGTTTGTGTCTATACTAGCTGCGACGCTCCTGCACTGACCCAGTAATCGTGGAGCCTCAATCCTCACCAGTGAGGGACATGCACATTGGGAGGATAACAAGTACATACACAGCAAAGTACAATTTCCCTTAAGATCACTCAGAGATCACAGTCAGTCTGGGGCTGGTTTCTTCCTCTCTCTCTTTCTCTCTCCAAATCCCCAATAAGACTCCCCACTGGCACAGCTATAGGGTTAACATCTCAGCCAAGTGGTCAAGCCAAAACCTCCAGCACCCTCTCTGTCCAATCAGTGCTTTGTGTCCTTGCCAAAGTAGCTGACACACACACATTTTTGAGATTTGATTTATATACAAACACACAGACACCCATGTGAAAGGCTGGCACACGTTCACTAGCTATGCCCCCTTCTGCCCAGACTATAAGGTAAAAAGCACTGCCACCAACCACCTTTATCAGCTACTATAAGGCCCTTCCTAAAGGGTGAACAGGTCTACTGTGTAATGTGACTATTATCTAAATGATAAGTGTGACCACGGCCAAGACTATTTAAGAGTGGCCTGTACAGTGTCACCAAATACATGCAAGTACTCTAAGAGCTTAAATATCTCTAAACAAACCAGCCACAATTAAAATGTTTAAATATATTTAATAATAAATAATAAAAGCACAAGACAATACTCAGTAACTCAACACAGTGACAACAGAGTTCAGAATCACAGGAAATATTTTAAAACAATATTGCAGGACAGTCTCACAAATACAGAAAACATCTAGACTGATCTTCCTATTTTCCCATCTCTAAGAGAGATACTATGATCCAAGTCTTACTTACAGAGCAAGGCAAATACAGATGAGAAGAGCTGAAGCTGGATGTGCTCAGATCCAAGACAAGATACAAAATGCACAGACTCACTCTTTGGGAGAGTTCTTAAATTACTATTACACATTTATGTTGGGTTATCTCAGATTACATCATTCTTTGACACCTCTGCCTTCAACTTCCAGGCTAAAGGAAACTTAAAATTTAGCACCCGTGTCAAAATGGAAGTTTGTCTGGAAATGAAAGTCTTAAAACAGTTACGCACTTTTGCCTTTGAAACCTGTAATTATTTCTGTTTCCAGACAATAGGAAAGCCTACAACTCTAGACACTGTCTGCTCTGAGCTGAAACAGGGATAACAGAATCATAAACCATTTCCACTTATTTTCTTGAGGTTTTGCAAGTAAACTCTGTATGTTCCAGCCTTTACCATCAAAACATAAGTTTGCATAGGCATATAGTTTATAGACATTTCTGCTCTTTTCCAGCAGGGTACACTGTGGTTACACGCTTGACACTCAGCACAGAACATACAGTTTTATTACATTTGTAAGAAAAGCATACAAATCATATTGCTATTCCCAAATGACATCGAATTTATTTATTTATTTAACATTTGTTAACCAGGAAAGTCTGACTTGGAACAAAGCCAATTTTCGGTGGAGGCCCGGGGAGGAGTGCTCCAGATGCTAGTATTTGCGATGTGGGAGGAAACCGGAGCACCCAAAGGAAACCCACATGAATGCAGGGAGGACATGCAGACTCCACACAGACGGCACCCCAGCCAAAAATCAAACCGGAGAACCTCTTGCTGTGAGGCGACAATGCTACCGCTGCACCACTGCGCAGTCCAATTATTTACAAAATTCCAGCTAGCTGGGCTGGCAGCCTTCACACTAGCTAAAAAATGCCAAATATGCTGCCAAGATATGAAGCAACATGGTTTTGTGGAGGGAAGGCAAACATTTGACAACATTAACAAAACAATAATAATCTAGAGGAAAAAAAAAGTAAGAAATACCATTGTTGTTGATGAGTCTTGATAGAAAAAGCATTAAAACAGAGTAAGCTCGGATTTTATGAATAGGGCACTGGAAGCATTTGCATTACCCAATACAAGTTTGTTTGTGTCTTTCGGCTTTTCTCGGTTAGGGGTCGCCACAGCGGAACTCCGGTCCGCTAATGACTGGCAGTAGATTTTTACGTACTGGCTTGCAGGGCCTAACGCACAACCTTCAACAAAGAAACGCCCATTCACGCATGTTGCTACACAGAAGACGCTCTAACTGAGAATCGAACAGGCAACATCTAACTGTGAGGAGACAACGCTACCGCAGCTACCACTGACAAAGAAAATAAGGGACTCAGAAATTCAAGGATATAACTGGTATGGTAATCAAGAAAAGTTAGCTTTATTTACAGATGATATTACTTGCTACCTGATAAAACCAGAAAAGGACATCTCCGTGTTGTAGAACATTTTGCAACTGTTTTAAGTATTTTTGAGATAAAAAATAAAGAAGATAAAAACAAATGTTATAGCCATAAATTATGTACCCACACCAGTGGCGGCTGGTGACTTCAAATTAAAGGGGGGCTGCAGGAGACAGCTGAATGGATGGGGCCAATGGGAAGGGGTGTGGCAAACTAGAAAGAGGTGGAGCTATGCTCAAAACCACAACAACTAGAACTTTAATTAAATACACTGCCCTGTGTGCCAAACTGTCATTATGAGAGTCCAATCAAGACAAAATGAAGCGTGGAAGAAAAAAACATTTCAATGCATTGGCTACATGACAACTTACTTAATATCTAGATGGAAACACAAAGGGTGTGAGGCATGAAAAAATAAATTACTTTTTAAATACATTATTGGAATGCCAGTCAAAATCAAGTATAAAAAAAACAAGCAGAACTCGGCTCAAACCATTTCTCCTTGCACTGCAGTTCTAATTATAATTTATATTCAGCTTTATAAAATTATCAAGTAAGATGTTGAAAGTGGCAATCTCTGTGATACCCGCACCTGTAAAAATGTTTCTTATCCAAAAAAGACCTGCTGACTGACAACTGTCTACTTGTTTCATGGGGAAGACATGATCAAAGTAAAAAATGAACAGCAGACAAGAAACAAGCTCAAGATAAATTGCTTAAAGGATTACTGCACAAGTTATGGACCACACATGATAGATTGGCATTTTGTTTAGTTTACGGGTAAAGCTTGCAAAGACGACTGCAAGTCTCCAACAAATGTAATGAGCTTCTGAAAATACTGTAATCCTATCCTTTATTACAGATACTGTCATATGCATTTTGATACCTAAGGCTTATACGTTATCTAGTTATGTAAATATTCTCTGCATAGCAACAACAAAAAGGCTTTCAATGTTGCTAATTCTTTAACAATATGCTTATTAAAGCTTACATGCATCTTTGAATCTCCGACAAGCTTACCTGATGGTCATTAAGGCATACTTAAACACAGAGCAACAGGGCACTGCGACAGCATGCATTTTCTGAATAATAAGAAGCATAAATCAACAGTATAAAAAATATGACAGAAAACCAGAACATTTTGCAAAATCAAGGAAAGATGAAAAGGCATGGTCATTCTTGTGGTCTACCTTGGATGGGGGAATACTCTGCACACTTACACTGCATAACTGCTCCTTGCCTTTCTTGGACACATCCAGAGCCACTACAATGGGGAGTGGGGTGCAACAAGTATGTCACAATTTGATATGTCTCTGGCTGACGGTGATGACTCTGACATTCATACCTCTCAACCTCAGAGCAAGAAATCGGGACAAAGCCATACATAGAAGTGGGGCACAGGCCCAAAAATAAGGAAAATTTTTAAATTTTGCTCTTATAAACTTAGAAAGATAATAGAATAGTAGTAGGTCTTGCATTAGTATAAATTTTCTGAAGGGTATGAAATCTGAAACTCAAATGTCTGCCATTATTTTCTAACTTCAGTCTTCAATGATTTCCCACTAATTTGCCAGAAAACCACAATTTTATGAAAAACAGATAAAAAATGTGATTCAAAAATATAAAATTGCCACACAATACAGCTGGGAACCTCTCAAAGAAGGGACACCTTTTTAATATTAGTACTGTTAATTTGAGCAGCTGACAAAATAAGAGCATCTACATGTATTTCTGAAATAAAAGTAATCTATAACTCTGATCATTACAGTTGTTTATAATTCTAAACCCTCCATGTTTTTTTCCAAAATTGCCATTTTGCAGAGGGATTATTAGGAGGAGAGCAACATTTTGAGCCAAAATTGGGGACAGTTGAGAGGTTTGGATATTCCTAATTCTATAAAGCGATTTGCACTTACCTCTCAACCTCTTAATGCAGGAAATCTGGACAAGGCCAAATATATTGGGGAACATACAAACAGTACAAATTGCTCTTGTATAAACTTAAGACAGTATCCAGAATAACAGGTTTTGCTTTAGCATGCATTTTTCTGAAGGTTATAACATCTGAAACTCAATGTCTGTCATTATTTAGTTACTTCATTCCTAAATGATTTGCCAGAAAACCACACATTTTATGAGGAACAAACCAAAAATAAGAAGCAAAAATCTATTCATTCTGCAAAAATGTGGACAGTTAAGAGGTATAGTTCAGCCGGGGCTGTCCGAGTTTGCTGCCCTCCCCCCCCCCTCACGAAACATGGTCGAATGGAGCCTCCCCCCTGCAGCCATTCCAATGTTCCATTCCTTGGTTATTTCATCCCATTTACCATAAACACTGTAATGTGCATACTGCTTTACTTCTGCAATGATTTGGATTTCATTTGAAAGTTTTATTTTGCATTTTACAGCACAAACCCTAATATATATCTGCTAAATAAAGCAATGCAGTCTCACAATGAAAATAGACTTAGCATTAAAACCTCTCTGCCCTTGAAACTTACATTCATTGAAACAGCATTGAAACCCACATTCAAAAAAATACATTTTGCCAGTGGCAGATAAAGATCAACTTTGGGCTGATTTCAAATCGTAGGTCCCTTGCACACGAAACATACACATGCTCTTTGATACACCTTCCTGATTGTATATTCCTTGTACAATATAGTACAGTTATTAGACGGCGGTTTAAATTTGTTTTGAACATTTTTCCAGTAAACAATGAAACAAAATGCATGCACCAATAATGACAAAACTGCCCAATTCGGAACATTTCTATCATAAAAGTCTACTCAAATTTCTATTAATATTGCAACAGGGAATGGATGGCAAACTGATAACAGGTTCATAGTTACTAGATATCTTCGCCAAAATGGACTGCAGCATCCACCCCTTTACAATACAGTACAGTATCAGCAATGCATCTACCTACTGTGGGAGTAGAACCCACAGCCTTCTGCATCAAAAGGCAAGTACACTACCTGTTGTGCTATTAACAATGCAAGCAGACTCAGCATAAGCAGCACTAAACTTTTGTTCCCCTGCAGCTCTCAGCTTCTTGTAAAATCTACTTGACACTCAGCTGTATCTCTGAATTTTGCAGCACAAGAAATCTGGAAAAAGCAAAAATTTAGGTGTGTGTGGGGGGGGGGGCAAAACACCAAAAAAAACAGGGACACATTTTAAACATTGCTTATATAATGTTAGAAAGTTGCTAGAATAAAATGCTGTGTTACCACCATACATTTCACTGCCAAATATTGAACCCAGGACCCTGTGCAAAACAGAGCAACATACCACTATGTCAAACCATCTGTTGTATGAAACAGAGGAAGACTGAAACTTAAATGGCTAACATTTAGTGAATTCAGTTCTCACCATAGCCGTCAACATCTTAGCACAAAACACCTGAACAAAGCCAATAATGGGGGAATACAGTCCCCAAACATATTTAGTGATTTCAGTTCTCACCATAGCTCTCAACCTTGGCACAACAAACCTGGACGAAGCTAAGAATGGGGAAATATAGTCCCAAAAATAGGGACAAATTTCAAATATCCATCTTATAAACTTAGAAAATTGCTATAATAGGTTTTGTGTTATCATGTACTTTCTGAAGAATATGAAGTCTGAAATTCAAAGGCTTGTCATTTTTATTTATTTAACATTTATTAACCAGGAAAGTCTGACTTGGAACAAAAGCCAATTTTCAGCAGAGGCACAGGAAGAAACACTCCAGACATATGTCTTTGTAAGATGGGAGGACACCAGAGCAAACCCCACAAACACAGTGAGGACATGCACATGCCAAACAGAAAGCACCCCAGCCAAGAATCAAACAAGACAAATCTGTATCTGTCAGGCAACAGTGCTACCACTGCACTACTGACTGTGTTCAGAAATGAAAATACAGATACCATAGATTTTATGAGGAACAGAACAAATATAAGGCAAAAATCTGCAATTTTTTTACAAATGGTGGTGGGTAGGGAATTCAGGCTCTTGCCACTTGGGACCAAGAGTACAGGGTTCAATCGTTATTCTCTACCCACCACCATGTAGCAACTGGGGCATTTCATACACACTGGATATAAAAAGTGTACACACTCCTGTTAAATCATTTCACACTTTTCCTACCTTTAATGTGACCTATAACCTGTACAATTCGATTGAAAACAAATCTGTTAGGGGAAAAATGTAAAAAAATAAAAAATGTACACTAAGCTGGTTGCATAAGTGTGCACACCCTTAAACTAATACTTTGTTGAAACACCTTTTGATTTAAATTATAGCATTCAGACTTCTTGGGTACACACCTGCCATCAAATAAAGAGACTCTGATTAACCCCAAATAAAGTTCAGCTGTCCTAGCAGGATTTTCCTGACATTTACTCAGGTGCCTGCTACAGAAAAAGCCATCGTTCACAGAGAGCTTACAAAGCATCAAAGAGATCTCACTGTAGAAAGGTATCAGTCAAGAGAAGGGTCTAAAAACATTTCCACAGCACTGGATATACCATGGAACACAGTGAAGACAGTCATCAAAAAGTGGAGAAAATATGGGCCAACGGTGATGTTGCAATCCTAGAGAAGTTACTGTAGTGGTGAATTAGCTGCAGGTTTGAAAAGGACTGTGAAATATAGAATATATAGCTCTAAATGTAATTATGCTTGGAAAAGTTATCTGCATATGTCATGCGATACACAACATTTTCTAGTGTTCTATCAGAATATATACCTCAATGAGCCATCATAATTTAAAGCTGAAGTTGGGAGGGCAGAGACCCATATGTTCAAGACTTGTGGAGCAGGGGAATTCAAAACACAAAGGCATTTTTTTTAGCTTTACTATAGTACCATTGTATTCAACAAGGACCAAGACTGACACACAACAGAAAATTACTAAAGAAAATTAAACAAGGAGAGGCATTTGTAAAAGAAAAACATCTCCAGGATGTGCCAAGTATTGGCGGAATGTTCAGACTTGCAAATCCAACAAGTGGAGGGGTACGATGTACTTTAAAAATGGCGGACAGACCAACAACATGAAAAGAACATGGAGGAATTAAATTAAGATGGCATATTATATTAAGTGCCATATTATTTATAAATACTACTTTTATAGCCCTTGTATTAGATGCATATCAACTTGTTTGTATTTTTCCATCAAGCTCAGTCAATCAATTCTCACTCCAGTATGGTAACGTATGTATATATGGTGTTGATGTATTCTACAAACTGTGGAAGATCAGCCCGACAACAGACATGAAAAGTAATCCTAAAACTGATGAGAGCCTTCCCAAGCAAAAATAACATTACTATACTATACTGTAAAAGTGCAGCTTCTGTTAGTCCCATACATTCTGGAAAATAGGAAAAACTGGAAAACAAAAATAATCATCTCAGCTAGCAGAATTTCACTAATAGAAATCCGTTAATGTAAGCATACTACAAATAATGGTACTTTTCCAGTAACGGGGCAACAGTCATCGCCAAACATAAATGTTGCCACGAAATGTAGATGGAAAAGCTTGTGCCAATTTTATCCTAATTGGATGTTCACATTTTCACTACATATTCTTATTTTTCAAAGTCCTTTGCCCCATTTTAAGTGACTGCAGGTTGGCAGATATGCCTCACACTGTTAAAAATGTTAACAAAGTCACCATTACAAATCAGAACATGGTTGGAAAGAGGAGCAGTTTAATAATACTGTCAGAACGAACACCAAATTAAAAACAGAAAAAAATTACAGAAACTTAACCTTTTTGTCAGTACAATAGTAGCGGGGTGGGTGGCTTTAGAGAATATGGATCTTTTAGTGCAGTCATTATTTTTACCATTGAAAATATTATTCTTTAAATAGCCAGCAAGAGGATCTGTAAGTTGTTGACAGTGTCAGCTTGTTCACATCTCAGTACTTCAAAATGCTAAAAAGGGAGCTTAATCCTCACATTCTGTGCAGTTGGTCAAATCTGGCAATATAAACTGTAGCTGTAGTTACAGATGAGCGCTTTTCCTTTACTAACATATTTTGGATGTCATATTGTGGTCATTTATTAAGGTACTATTTTTACATTGAGCATTTTCCTCTGTTGATAAGTTTTTCCATTTCTGTAGCTACAAAAAATGTGACAACAGACTGAAGCATTCATTTGCAAATGGCAGAAGAGCTGGAAAATGTGTCAGAAGATGAAAGCGGTCATCTCTAAATTCAGTAACAAAATAAACTACCATGATATTATATACGATCTGTATTTGCTTTGTTTGCATGTAATTATTTGAAGGCAATTAATTGCCTGCTTCATAATATTGCTGAAAGTAGAACGTTACCATTTCATCTGTAAGTAGTGCAACCACATCTCATTTGTGAGAGGTTTTTCTTACATTTTAGATTTGTTCAAAAATCAATGTATAAATACATCCATCCATCTGCTTCCTGTAGCTGTAGAAACCAGAGCACCTATGCAGGTATAGTCCATGCAGACAGAAAACCAGCCAAAACCAGCCAAGATCGACCTTAGGGACCATTTTCCGGCAACATTTACGTTTGGTGACGAGTCCCGACTGCTGCCCCGTTAACGGAAAAGTACCCAAATAACTTGCAGCTTGAGGTGAGAAGCACCACACACACACACACACACACACACACACACACACACACACACACACACACACACACACACACACCAAACGGAGCTCACCTGCTGTAAAATATCCAGTCGAAAGCAGCACTAAAATCCAAGTCACCCGCGACACACACACTAAACGGAACGGAGCTCAGTCCAACGGAGCAGTAAAATCCAAGCCACCCGTGCACTGAAATCCAAATCCCGCCCCACGAGAGCTCAATACTCACCTCACCTCTCTCCTGATTGGACCTGCCTGCAGATGAAGCAGTCCGGAGCTCCTATGTTCTCTGCGGTCATCACCGCACAGACTCCTGGGCATCTGCAGGGCTGAGATGCATTCACCTGTATCCGGATTGCCGACAAAGGCAGTCTGGAGTTCTGTCTGAGTCCCCAGTGCATGCACAGAGTTCCGGGACTTGTGATTTTAAATGTTTTTTTTTTTTTTTTTTTTTTGTTTTCTCATCTTTACTTTTTTGTTTTCTTTTTGCTTTGCTTTCTAGGTGGGGGGGGGGGGGCTGCAGTCCTATAGCATGAGCCGCCCCTGACCCACACACAGATTGGTTCAGCAATACCCATGTTATAGGGGCATATTAAAATGAAGTATTTATGATTATGGGTTAAAAAAGCTTCTGTTATAGTAGCTAAGGATATGTGCGAAGAGTCTAAACAAAAAATAATAAAAATGAGAAACTGGAAGCTTTTGTTTATGGATCTGGATAGTAACATACCTTGTTTATGGATATGGACAGTTCGATACAAATAGTGAAAATGTTTTTTTGTCTCTTTAGTTTTATATATTGGTCAGGCATATTTTTATCAATAAGAGGAGAAGTTGTGGACAATAACTACTACAGAGATTAAAGTATTTATTCTGGGGGTGGAAAAGGACAAGAGTTAAGATGGATACATCAATCATTCCAATAGAACAAGGTGGCTTAGGATGATATGATTTGAAGGTATGTTTTAGAGCTAAAAATGTAAGGCTCATATATGAGAAGCAGAAGGTTATTAGTTATTTAATAACTGTAATTATAATTAGATAGAAGGTTAGTTATTATTCAAAGTGGAAATGGATGATGATGAGGTAGGGAGATTTCAAGAAATAACAAAAAGCTGGAGTTTGGAAGCAGATCCTTAAGGAGAATAACAACCATAGAGAATATTATATCCATAAATAATTCATAAAAAAATCATACTTCTATGGATCTTGGCTATGTTCAAATATATTCTTAACATGTAGGACACTGTTTTCTTATTTGGTACTGTTTTTTGTCTCCTTGGAACTGCATTGGTGTTTGGAGCTTTTCTCCCCAGGCCTACATGCACTCAAATGTATTCTTTACATGTATATCATTAGGTTTCCTTATATGTTACTGTTTTGTCTCTTTTGAACTGTATTGTGTGTTTGGAGCTTTTCTCCCCAGGCATCCGCTGAACATGGACCTGTGTCCAGTCTGACTTTTTTTTCCAGTAAACAAATGTAAAATAAAATAAAATAATAAAATAAAGTAGCAGAAAATATTCTAATAACTAAGCCAACATGAGAATGCAGAAAGGAAATTTTTGCAAATAAGCATGACTGCAAGCAGAAGTAAAGGAACCAGGATACTGGGAGCAATTAACTAGAGACAGAAAAGTAATAACGTGGCATGAGACCAAGAAGATGTTGGTACTGCAGGATAGAGACTACCTTGCCTACCATGGTCTGATATCAAAGTATATGCAAAGAGAAAGGGATAGGGAAATCCTAAGTGAAAATCTGCACTGGTAGAGTTTTTTGCTGAATCTAGAACAGAACATATTTACATGGGCATAATTAGTAAGACATATAAAATATTGCACGATAAGTGTAAAAATCAAAGGAGGCTAGAAAAGATTGGGAAGAGATACTGGAAAGGCTTTTTACAAATGAACAATGGAGGACATATGTATGGCTCCCTAAATATGCAACAAAGTCTAGAAGGTTTAAGATTTTTGTTTAGAAGTGTTTGCATAGGTAGTAAGCAGATTTCTAAGAATTTTCCCTCAGGTAGATGGCAAATCTTGGAGATGTGATGGGGAAGAAAGGAGTGATACGTTTTCCAGAGCACTGACTTACCACATTTTAAAAATTCCCTACAGAGTACTCTGTCAGAAATATTGGGTGAACAAATAGCTATTACAACGGAAATAATTATTTTGAACAAGGACCAAGGATCTGAACTGCATAAACATAGTAGGGGCTTGTGGAAAATGTTAATACAGTTTGTTTTCTTTTCTGTTACTATATTGTTTGCTTATGTCTTAATTGATAATGTGTTGACAACAAAAAAAAATGGATTGCAACTTGGGCTCTGTTTTCTCTTTACATAAGACTACCAGGTTCTGCATCCCTTGTTTGGCTTCAGTTCAGAATGTAAACTTTGCTGTTCCCAGAGTGTTATACCATGGGAGGTAATGAATTTCTTTCACTTAGTGTAAGATTTCAAGGAGTATTAAACTTTAAGCACTGCAAATATGTGCATATTAAAAAAAAAAAAAAACAATTTCACTTTTTTTGACATCTTGGCTGCATTTTCACTGAAAGCAACTCCATATTCTGAACAACTCACATTTTACATTCTACAAAATTTACTGGAAGCAGCAACCAAATTTATTTACAAAGTTTTTATGAAAAATAAACTGTAAATTTCACTCAGGCTGTCACATATATCATCTGAACACAATTGTATTTGCTTTAGTACAGCACTATGTTTTAGTAAATCCAGCAACAGGTAAGGTGTGTGCAAAATGCAAGAAACACAGCCACTCTGTCAACATATGGAGAAGACACGTACATCTGAGAAGCTAAAACACAGAGGATAAAAGTTTAAGAAATGTACACAACCAATAAGACAGAAATGGCTAGCATATATAATGAATATGTCACAGGGAAACATAAGCAAGAAAGAAACATGCAGGATGATCATGAACAATATCCAGATGTCAATGCATGAACAGAAGATAAATGTAAGCAACCCAGAAATGAAAATAAACACAAGCCAGGAAGATGTCTGCTTAAATTTAGAATGTCTTAACTCCCAAAGGGAGTTGTTACGGGCCTATATACAACAGAGATTATCTGTTAATTATGAAAGATAAGAGAAGATTCTGCATTTTACAACCACAACCAGTGCTTTTTGCCTTGTGACATGTAACAATACCATCTCTTGTTATCAAAAGTATTTTATACAATCAACAAACAAATGTTTAGACACAAAATGATCGAACTACAAACAATGGAACACAAATTACCAAACCTAACAAAGTAACCTACTACAAAGTGTATTTTTTGCAGGGGAAAAATCCCCACTATCCCTGCTACTTGCATATAATTTCTGAGATAACACAGCAGTGGGGAAAGGGCAGGTTCCCATATCCCACTGTACTGTGATCTCCAAATTAACTTAATCATTTTGAGAACATACGAGTCAATCACATCTGCCAGGATTACATATGTTCGACTGCATACACATTTGACCCTCTGCGATATTTGCTATATAAGTGGTTGACCCTTCAAAGCCAACCAGTTCTAGGAATTCTGTGATAGACAAGGTATTAATTATAGAAAATACACTCCACTATGTCTCTACACCAGTAGGCTTTTAAAAAAATCTGCAAGGCAGCACGATCTCTTAAGGCAAACGTTGGCTACTGGAAACAACTGCTTCACAGTATTGCCACAAAACTAGAAAACAACTATGCAGCCTTGTATTGGAACTACACCAGTGAACTCGATTGTTAAGCAAGTGCTCAGGAGCAAAATAACTTGAATGTCTAAACCTAAAATGACAAAAGATGAGGAAAACAACTACAGGGAGAAAAGTAAAACTTAAAAATACAGTGACAAACAGAAAAGCCAAGGAGCATTTGTTTTTCTAAAGCACAGACTGTGCTGGTGACAATAGCAGAACACAAATATAGAATCATTTAACACTTGCTATCCTGGTAAATTGATTGGGCCTAGGATTCTTTTCAGCCACCGCCTAGACAAATAAGCAAATACTGTGGACAAATCCACAAAGGCAATGCATCATATATAACCTGTGCAGTTGCACAACACATATTACACAAATCAATACGGCTGAAATGGAATAAAAATATAAAGTTATAAAATTGCATATATACATGAAGTATAAAAGACATGGTATAAAGGATCCAAAATGCATAAGCAATAACAAGTAGCAAAATTATAATCATAGTCAGAAATGGGTCTACTTTGACCCATCAAAATTACTTTTCTTCGAAATGTCAGTTCGCGACCCCGTTTTTCCGAAAGTGCATTTATTTAAAAATGCACTTTTGCGAAAAAACAGGAAAAGAAAAAAAAAACAGAGATTATTGTTGCAGATTGCGGCACAGTGGGGATAAGGGAATATTCTCTTTTCCCCATTGTAGTGGGGATCTCAGAGATGGAATACATTAATAGTGGGGGTGTGGGGGTGCAGAGGGGCTTGCCTCTGCATAAATGTGTTTACTGTTTTTTTTTGGGGGGGGGGGTTGCTGATCTATTTTTTTCGTGAAAGTGCATTTTCGTATAAATGCACTTTTGGAACAATGGGAATGCGAAATTGAGTTTCGAAGAAGTGTAATTTTGCTGATTCAACGCAGACCCTCAGAAATACACTAAACATCAAAAACAGAAGCAATACACCTGTTTAAAATATACATGGGAGGTATTCAAGTGTATTGTGGAGCCCAAGTTTCTAATTCAATATAATATCTAGTTTTCAGAAGGCTAAGAAAATAACAGACATGTATACAACAAAACATTAGCTGAGAAGTAAGGATGAATTCAGCAAAATCTGAATAGGTGCAAAAGTCCATATTCAGTAACAAAGCTAACACTCAAAATGAGTGGTAGATAGTCAACTGTATATGTGAAGGTCACCCTGGGGCTCTGAAGCAGCAATATTTGTTTTCTTTAACTAGATGACTGTGCGACTTCTTGAACATTTTAACACTATCAAGTTCATCTAACAATCTCAGGAATATAGTTCCTGCTTGTAAAAGCAATTTTGATAAAAAAAAAGTTTCACGGGTATACAGAGCAAAAGGTGGCCTTTCTAACTGCATGCTGCCAGTATTACAGAAGATTTAGGGAAGGATTGTACTGGTCATTTTACTAAGCAGTGGAGTACAGTATCTTTTGTGCAAAAGTTTGAAAAGTAAGGGTCTCAAGAAGAAGGGGTGCCCTACTGACAAATGATAGTCAATCTCCTGTTGTGTAGGAAAAAAGTGTTCACTGCTTTTCGACAGGTGAATAAATCTTAAGTATTTTATGTTTTCCAGATTAAAAAATGATATTTTGTGTGGAGTATACTGCAATAATAGGAAAAATGTATTCTAATCTGGGGAGTAAACATCTGACTATAATTTGACTAGCTTCACCAGTTAGTAAGTTTGAATTTTTTGAGATATTTTGAGATGATCAAGAACTTTAAAGATTGTGTGTGTGTGTGTGTGTGTGTGCGTGTGTGTGTTAGAAACCAAACTGATAATTGAATAAAAGGCCTAGATATTTTTGATGTTTGACACAGGGTAGCAACATACTCAAGGGGTCTGCAATACTGAAAGCATGAGTATTTTATAACTTCTAAAAAATATCAAATAGCATTTCTGAGGGGTTTTTTTAATATTCACTGTAATTTATTGCTAAGAAACCAGTTCCAGACTGCTGTGAAGTAATTCTGAAGTTTATTTCTCAGACTGATGGGATTTTTATAACCTTTGGTAAAAACAGTATTATCACTGTATAGCTGACATCATGTAGATCCCAAGTTAAGATTTATGAACAGAAACTGGTAAAAACAGGCACAGCAGGAAACCATAAAAGCCTGCAAAAAATAAACAAATACTGTCACACCAACAAGAAATAAAATAAAGAAAAAAACTTTAATGTGAGCGCTTTCGGCAAGCACATTAACTTGCCTTCTTCAGACAAACAGTTATGAAACAGTTTTGGTTCTCCTTATATACTATTAAGCTGAGTAAGTTGATGAGTCCGCCTACTTAACAAGCAGGAAAATTTTAAAGTAGCCTCGCCACTCAACATAAAATAAACCATAAGTTGCTATATAAATCTTATTCTCATAAAGGAATATATGCCAGACACCAATAAATGTTGTAAACATGTAACAATATTTCAACAAAATTACCAAATTATTAACTAAAAACTATAAACTTAATATATGAACATCAAATAAATATATATATGAATATAAAAATACAAGTGAAACCGTAAATAAAAATTGACAAACAATAAATCCAAAAATCTATCTAAGTGAACCAGAAATGTATATGTATGTGTAAACCCTTTAATGTCATCGTTTAACGGCCAAATATCTCAACATACATTTGACAGAAAGGCTCTCATTCAAACCCGGAAAGACTTGTGCTCTAGTATTGATCTGCCATATAAGCTCATCAATTTCCAAAAGGACTTGCCATGGTCCTCCCCTAATATCTATGCTCCTATGTTGTAAAACTGCAAATTTGAAAGCATGATTAGGGTAGTCTAAAATGTGTTTGGCCAGTGCATTATTAGAGTCATTCCTACTTATAGCATAACAATGTTCGTAAATACGTTGTTTTAGTTTCCTTTCCGTTTTGCCAATGTAGAATGCATCGCAGAAGTGCACAAAGACACATATATAACACCTTTAGACTCACAATTATATCTATAATTCATTTTGTACATCTTGTTGTTGAATAAAATTTGCTTGGTCACAAAAATAGGTTTACAGTATGAACATGAACCACACTTAAACATTCCTTTAGTTCTACGTGTACTGTCTCTTTTCCTCTCTAGGAGCGATTTTAAATTCTGGCCTCGCCTATAAATTATTTTAGGCCTAACCCCTAGTGCTTTAGATAACTTTTCATCACCTTTAATTATATTCCAGTTCTTGTTAAGAACTTCTCTAATAGCCGAGTGATCAAGTGAATATATACAAAGAATGGACTATAATGTCGTCAGGCATGTTAGTTGATTGCTCATCAAGAAGGCCTTCATGGTAACTCAAATTTTTAATAGGGGTACCAACTAGATCAGATAGCAACGGTGTAAAATGCCCCATACTCCTTTTGTTTATGATTTCATTTTTAATATTTGAAACTAGGGTAGAAGGATACCCTCTGTTCAAAAACATTTTTTCTAGCAAGTCACATTCATGGTTGAAATCGGTTTCATCAGAAACCATACGGGCAGCCCTAACCATCTGCCCCTTAACTACTGCCTTCTTCTGATGGTAAGGGTGACTGCTAGAAAAATGCAAAAAGGTATTTGAGTAAGTTGGCTTATGATATATCAAACTCTTATACCTATGGTTATAGTCATCCCTAGTGAGTTGTATGTCAAGGTAATTGATCGTTTTTTCCCCTATGGTGCAAGTAAATTCCAAAAAGTTGGTAGTCTGAGTGATGTTATTAATAAAAGAAGGAATAAGAGAAATATCACCTTTCCAAATACAGAACATGTCATCCTGGTATCTGGTATACCAGGATACATGATTCTGAAAAAAATGAATCTTTAAACAAAAAATTGTGTTCCCAGAATGCCATAATGGCATTCGCAAAACTACTGCCACAGGGGGAACCCATAGCTACCCCCGACTTCTGTAAAAATAATTGGCCTTCAAAAACCATAAAGTTGTTATTCAGGACAATTTCTAAAAGTGTCTCAACTAAATTGATGGTATCACCATTTACTTTTTTCATAATTAAAAATTCCCTAGTCCATTCAATACCTAACTGCTGGGGAATAACCGTATATAAGTCTTTGATGTCAATTGTTAAAAAATTAGCATTAGGCTGAAACTCAAGCTTGTTAATATGGCTAAGAAATCCCCATGAATCCTTACAAATTTGTGTTTCGCTGCCAATATGTGGTTTTAAGACACTGTCAATATATTTGGCACACCCGTATGTAATTGATCCCCGACCATCGACTATTGGTCTGAATGGGGGATCAATTAAAGTTTTATGAATTTTGGGGGTGCCAAATAATGCTGGTGTTTTAGGGGCTAACATTATAAGGTAATAGTATAGGTCAATGTCAATAAGGCCCTCCAAAAATAGATCCTCCAGGACCCCTTTAACCTTTCTATGTGCCCCATTGACCTCATTTAATGTTACCCATGTATATGTGGCAGTATTAAGGTGTTTGACCATGCTATCAACATACATATCATGTTGCATAAACACAAGGCCACCACCTTTATCGGGCTTCATGACTCTAATATTACAATTGTTCAGCAAATTTAAGTAATCAAATTCACAATTACTAATGTTGTTACTCATATTTTTAAAGTGCTGACAATTTCTGATAGCCCAAATATCTATCTCACACATTTTTTTCAAAAACACTCAAGTCTGGATGAATAAGTGGGTTAAATACACTAGCGACCCTTAGAGAACTGACCATGCTAGTACTGCTTCCCATAAGCAGATTAAGATTAAGTTTACGGACAAATAACTTAAGATCTATAATAGTTTAGCAATGTCCATGTGTCTCCCAGGGACATAAGTTAGGCCCCTAGATAGAAAATCGACAATTTCTTGATCCACATTCAAGGAGGTGTAGTTGTATATGTTAAAGTCACCATCTGAGCTTGTGTAAACACGTGGTCCACAAGCTAGTTCTTGAATGTAAACTATCGTCTCCTCATTCTCCTTTTGTTCCTAGCTTGTGGCCGGTTCTGATTGGACTAGATTGTTGGTTCGGTTGTTGTTGGTTGGTTGAAAATTCTGGTGGTTAGAACTGTTACCCCTATGATTGTTCCCCTGTTGTCTGTCAGGGTTGTTATTATTACTACCAACATTATTGTCTCTATTATCGTACCCATTGTTGTTTTTAGAAAGCCTTTCACTACGTCTGAGTGGCTGATCGTCCGTACTTCCATTTAATGGACTATCATTATGTGTACTAGAGGACAAAACTTCCTCATTCAAGTTTCCATCTATATTGTAGGCAGATTACCGATTACTTGGACCATTGAAAGGGGGCTTAGGATAAGCTCTTTTATTGGCATAATCGCTAATGTCTCTAGTGATTTTTTTTCTTTTTAATAATGAGAAGTTTATTCAATACAGACTCGATACTGGTATAAATTCTACAATAGTCGTACTTATACCTGTAAAGGTCAGTGTGGCTTTTGATAGCATGCTCTAAAATTTCCAGCTCAGTTTTAAGGGTGATAATATCAGTTAAATAAAAGTTAATAAGAGCCTGTAAAAATTCATGTCCTTGGCAGTCAAAAAGGTCTAGCAATTCCCTATGAAAAGTAGAAACATTCACCAGACCTGCTGGATACTGCCATTGCCTGAGGCCCTTGGGAATAATTTTATTCTGAATACATTGTTGCAGGTAGGAAACCTCAAGTTGAAGCTTCCTACATTTGTAAAGCTTTATATCAAAGTCATTAATTAAATTAGGTAATTCATTTGTGGATTGTTCATCCCTTTCTAAAGGTGAACTGTTCAGTTGGTTATTTCCACAAAAGAAATTGTTGTTATTTACAAATACTGCCATCGAAGGAATATTACTTACACGATTCGGTGAACTATTGTCATTCAATGGTGGAGCTGGGATGCCTTGTGTTCCTCCCTGGTTGATGCCAGTTTGGCTTGTATTGTTTTGCGATGTTATGCGACCTTCGATGGTATCACTTACGCCCCTTGCAACCCCATTAGTGACGCTGCTACTACCTGCTCCAACCAAACCCTCATTGCGACCATGGTTGTTCATTTCTCCTGGTTGACGAGTGGCAATGTTACGTTCGTTCAGTCTGCCACTACAGGACATTTCCACTTTCTGAGACAGGGTTTCGACCCGCCCTAGGAGAACCTGCACAAGGGCTGTCAAATTTCCAATTGTGTTCTCCTGGGTATTAACGCTGTCTTCATCCTGGGAGAACAAATCCTGAGTTGCCGCTCCGTTTCCGCTTGCCATCACAAACGACCAAACAAACCACGAACGAAAACTAAAACTGGTAAAAACAGGCACAGCAGGAAACCATAAAAGCCGGCAAAAAATAAACAAATACTGTCACACCAATACGAAATAAAATAAAGAAAAAAAACTTTAATGTGAGCGCTTTCGGCAAGCACATTAACTTGCCTTCTTCAGACAAACAGGTATGAAACAGTTTTGGTTCTCCTTATATACTATTAAGCTGAGTAAGGTGATGAGTCAGCCACCAGGATTTTCAACCAACAACAACCGAACCAACAATCGCCAGTCCAATCAGAACCGGCCACAAGCGAGGAACAAAAGGAGAATGAGGAGACGATAGTTTACATTCAAGAACTAGCTTGATGACCACGTGTTTACACAAGCTCAGATGGTGACTAACATATACAACTACACCTCCTTGGATGTGGATCAAGAAATTGTCGATTTTCTATCTAGGGGCCTAACTTATGTTCCTGGGAGACACATGGACATTGCTAAAACTATTATAGATCTTAAGTTATTTGTCCGTAAACTTAATCTTAATCTGCTTATGGGAAGCAGTACTAGCATGGTCAGTTCTCAAAGGGTCTCTAGTGTATTTAACCCACTTATTCATCCAGACTTGAGTGTTTCTGAAAAAATGTGTGAGATAGATTTTTGGGCTATCAAAAATTGTCAGCACTTTAAAAATATGAGTAACATTAGTAATTGTGAATTTGATTACTTAAATTTGCTGAACGATTGTAATATTAGAGTCATGAAGCCCGATAAAGGTGGCGGCCTTGTGTTTATGCAACATGATATGTATGTTGATAGCATGGTCAAACACCTCAATACTGCCACATATACACATGTAACATTAAATGAGGTCAATGGGGCACATAGAAAGGTTAAAGGGGTCCTGGAGGATCTATTTTTGGAGGGCCTTATTGACATTGACCTATACCATTACCTTATAATGTTAGCCCCTAAAACACCAGCATTATTTGGCACCCCCAAAATTCATAAAACTTTAATTGATCCCCCATTTAGACCAATAGTCGATGGTCGGGGATCAATTACATACGGGTGTGCCAAATATATCGACAGTGTCTTAAAACCACATATTGGCAGCGAAACACAAATTTGTAAGGATTCGTGGGGGTTTCTTAGCCATATTAACAAGCTTGAGTTTCAGCCTAATGCTCATTTTTTAACAATTGACATCAAAGACTTGCATACGGTTTTTCCCCAGCAGTTAGGTATTGAATGGACTAGGGAATTTTTAATTATGAAAAAAGTAAATGGTGATACCATCAATTTAGTTGAGACACTAATTGTCCTGAGTAACAACTTTATGGTTTTTGAAGGCCAATTCTTTTTACAGAAGTCGGGGGTAGCTATGGGTTCCCCCTGTGGCAGTAGTTTTGCGAATGCCATTATGGCATTCTGGGAACACAATTTTTTGTTTAAAGATTAATTTTTTCAGAATCATGTATCCTGGTATACCAGATACCAGGATGACATGTTCTGTATTTGGAAAGGTGATATTTCTCTTATTCCTTCTTTTATTAATAACATCACTCAGACTACCAACTTTTTGGAATTTACTTACACCACAGGGGAAAAAACGATCAATTACCTCGACATACAACTCACTAGGGATGACTATAACCATAGGTATAAGAGTTTGATATATCGTAAACCAACTTACTCAAATACCTTTTTGCATTTTTCTAGCAGTCACCCTTACCATCAGAAGAAGGCAGTAGTTAAGGGGCAGATGGTTAGGGCTGCCCATATGGTTTCTGATGAAACCGATTTCAACCATGAATGTGACTTGCTAGAAAAAATGTTTCTGAACAGAGGGTATCCTTCTACCCTAGTTTTAAATATTAAAAATGAAATCATAAACAAAAGGAGTATGGGGCATTTTACACCGTTGCTATCTGATCTAGTTGGTACCCCTATTAAAAATTTGAGTTACCATGAAGGCCTTCTTGGTGAGCAATCAACTAACATGCCTGACGACATTATAGTCCATTCTTTGTATATATTCACTTGATCACTCGGCTATTAGAGAAGTTCTTAACAAGAACTGGAATATAATTAAAGGTGATGAAAAGTTATCTAAAGCACTAGGGGTTAGGCCTAAAATAACTTATAGGCGAGGCCAGAATTTAAAATCGCTCCTAGAGAGGAAAAGAGACAGTACACGTAGAACTAAAGGAATGTTTAAGTGTGGTTCATGTTCATACTGTAAACCTATTTTTGTGACCAAGCAAATTTTATTCAACAACAAGATGTACAAAATGAATTATAGATATAATTGTAAGTCTAAAGGTGTTATATATGTGTCTTTGTGCACTTCACGCGATGCATTCTACATTGGCAAAACGGAAAGGAAACTAAAACAATGTATTTACGAACATTGTTATGCTATAAGTAGGAGTGACTCTAATAATGCACTGGCCAAACACATTTTAGACTACCCTAATCATGCTTTCAAATTTGCAGTTTTACAACATAGGAGCATTGATATTAGGGGAGGACCATGGCAAGTCCTTTTGGAAATTGATGAGCTTATATGGCAGATCAAGACTAGAGCACAAGTCTTTCCGGGTTTGAATGAGAGCCTTTCTATCAAATGTATGTTGAGATATTTGTCCCTTAAACGATGACATTAAAGGGTTTACACATACATATACATTTCTGGTTCACTTAGATAGATTTTTGGATTTATTGTTTATGTCAATTTTTATTTACGGTTTCACTTAGCATATTTTTATATTCATACATATATATATTTATTTATTTATTTGATGTTCATATATTGTTGTTTATAGTTTTTAGTTAATAATTTGGTAATTTTGTTGAAATATTGTTACGTCTTTACAACATTTATTGGTGTCTGACATATATTTCTTTATGAGAATAATATTTATATAGCAACTTATGGTTTATTTTATGTTGAGTGGCGAGGCTACTTTAAAATTTTCCTGCTTGTTAAGTAGGCTGACTCATCAACTTACTCAGCTTAATAGTATACGAGGAGAACCAAAACTGTTTCATAACTGTTTGTCTGAAGAAGGCAAGTTAATGTGCTTGCCGAAAGCGCTCACATTAAAGTTTTTTTCTTTATTTTATTTTGTATTGGTGTGACAGTATTTGTTTATTTTTTTGCCGGCTTTTATGGTTTCCTGCTGTGCCTGTTTTTACCAGTTTTAGTTTTCATTTGTGGTTTGGTCATTTATCAACAGAAAACAGGAAGGGACTGAGCAGAGTCGCTTGAGGTATACATTTGCAAGTTATTCCTGAAACACATTTTTTTTTTTGGTCTGAGTAGCTTGAAGGTTTATTTCAAGAGAGCTGTTTAAACCACTGAAAGTTTCAAGTAAGAAACCTATGTCAGCAAATTTGTGAAGTGGCAAAGAGAAGTCAACAGTCTCAGATCCTTGCCTCAGATCTAGGTAGAGTGCACAAGTCATTTTGTCAATTTTCATAATGGAATAGATATAATCAGTAAGACAGCAGATAATTTTAACAGTACTATACAGTTGTAGTGAAATCCATGTTACAACCAAGAATGCTGTATTTTAAAAATATACTGTAGAATCTGCTCATATACAATCTGTTCAAGAACTTTATTGAGGGGACACACATTTGAAATGGGTCAGAAGACATTTGCTGATGAAGGGGTGAAAATTATGCTTACAGGCAAGACAGAGCATGTTTAAAATCATAGGATAAGATTTTGGTATGTCAAAAGCTTACAGAATATGTTAATGTCTAATCTAAAAATACTGGGGTGAATGCAGTGAAAGAATGGAGTGTAGGCACGGTCTATGTTATGCAGGTGTTTTTGTACTTGTGTTTTTTTAGAATGGCTTTGAAGTGTAATGGAGGATAATGAGGAAACTTGCACAGAATCACGGAAGGTGTTATGGAGGAGTGAGTTGGTAAACAATGGATTAGTGCATCATGAAATACTATTGATGTTCTACAGGTTCAGCGAATATAGTGAAGGCGATCCAGTTTTGTGGAAAGTCTACACAAAGCTAGATTTTTTATAGTTTTCTAAAATATTTTGGGATGTCCTAGATTAGAAGCTTGCAGTTTTCTGCAATAATCAGCTTTAGCTTGATTGGTTGCCATTCTTGTTTTTTGTTTGCGCTTACAGTATATTTGTCAGAATTGGAAGCCTCATTTTTTCAATCGGACCACGACTGGTCTCATATCAGTACTCTGCTTTCCATGATTTTAACAGGATACAGCTTATGTGTTGGAATGAAAAGGTTATAGAATGTTAAGACAGTGCAGGTATTGGGTCAGTGAAGCTGTAGGAGGTACTCCAAGCTATGCTACTAAGTTCTGAAAGAAGGATGTCTAGAGGTTTCAGGGATTGCCCTCAGCTGAATAATGTGGGGAGCAGTGTAATTTTCCTACTTTTAGGGTACCAGGAATAACAGATAGGATAATGGCCAATCAGAGAATTGGGAAGAACATGTGGTTGAAGTATTCTATTAGGTATATTTGTCAGAAAAATGTCAAGCAGTGTAAAGTTCGAGTTTAAAGTATTGGGCCTCATCCCATCAGTGACCAACTGTGTTAGAATGAAGAAAGCTGCTAACCTATTTAAATCCACAGCCCTATCATATAAAAGACCTTAAGGGGACACTCATTACCGAATAACATTCTGTTACCAGTACTTTCCATTTTTGAATCCTTCCCCTCCTTGCAGCAGACACTTGGGTACCACCAGCTTCTCTCCTCATTCACCTGGCTACTGGAACCACCTTAGCCCTCCATGGGCTCTGCCCAACTCAAGTCAGGGGCCGGTGAGCAGGAGACACTCCTGCAGCATCATACTGCTGCTTGGAAGTGTGTCTTTACCCCTTGGCAACCATGCGGTCTCTGTTTAGATGCTGCATTGGTAGGTGCATGCATACTTCCACTCATGCTCATCTTTGAACTGAGCAGACGCCCACTTTGCTATGTGGAGGTCATCAAGCTTCAAAGGTTGCTATACTGCAATGGGTGCTTCTTTCCACCCATAATTGGTGAGCCAACATTAGCTGCTCACTCCCATATGCTTCCTACAGCATTCATGCTGCTAGTTGAAAAATAGGTCATCTGGGTCATTGCAGGAGCCACTAGTCCATTTCTAAAAGCTTGATTAAGATTATAATGAAGAAAATAATATGTGGCTTCTGAAACATAATGCCACTAAGAGTTTGCATGACAGAAATATAATTCCAAGAAAATCCTATAGGGCTACCAGTAATCCCACATATCTAAATGACTATGGTTGTTCATCTGTCAGCTTAAACAATATTTTCCATTTTCAGCCCAGCTGATAAATATGTAAATGTCTTTATTTGAAGAAATGTTTCCATTTAAATAAATCATTTTCATGTGCGCCTGTGTACACATAAACATGTGAACATAATAGAATTTGAATATGTACATAAACCTAGACAACATGAGAGAAACACTATAAACATGTTGCACAATCTTTTCTAAAAACTGCACTGCCAAACCATGCAGCAGTGCAGAACAAAACATCATGGTTTAACTGGGTTTGCCTCTTCACTTAGAGCTGAAACACTAAATTGGTTGCGGTAAGAACTAAACCTGCTGCCCACTAAAAAAATGGAGATATAATTGTCATAAAAATGCAATTCTAGTGATTTACAGCTAGCTTGTTAACTGCATTAAAAGCTTATCACATGTAAATAAAATTGAAAGAAAATAGAAAAAAGAAAAATGATGCAGTAACCTGAGCATGTGGTAGTTTTTTTTCTAAACGCCAATCCAATGGACAAGCACCATTTGGTGACAGCATTTAAAAGGAAGATTTACCGCTCTAATTTATTTTCCTCACTGAACCAGAGGATCCATTTGGAGACAACAAAACAAAACTGCCTGCCAACATTCTGAGGGTAGCACCCCCCCAACAAAATCCACTAACTAAACTGAAAATAAAAATCAATAAGCAAAATGTTTTGTATGGGGGCAATTTCCTTGCACTTTCACATCCCCTTATTATATAAATTTATATACACTAGCTCCATGGTCACACAATATTGTGGAAAGCACAAAACACGCAGCACTGATAAAATGCACCTTGCACAACTGGGATTGTGAAGTAGAGATGATCTGTATGTAGAAAATTCCCAGGAGCTGAGTATCTGATGAGCTTATTTAGCATCTCAGCAAATAAATTAATCTACATTCAAGTATTCATAGACCTGTCTGAATAACAAGTGCTTGAGCAGTTCAAAGTGCAACAAGTAGAAGACAAATGGCTTAGATGCAAGCCAGGAATACAGACCAGGCAGTACACTTGTGAATAATGCACAATTCACAAGGCTAAAAATAATGCCTTCATTCATAGTTCATTGTGTGTTCTGAACTGGAATTCTTAGGGAATTCTGAAAACAAAACGTTTTTAAATTTGTCTGATGGTTCTTAACACTTAAGTAGGAAGAACATTTTCATGTGACTCAATAATGACAGCTGGCTGTTGGTTTAGAGGAATAAGGAGCTACGGTTTCCTGTGGTCCAGTAGTGCCAGGTTTGATTCACTCAGCCCCATTACCTAACTGTGCGACTCTGAGCAAGTCAATTAAATAGACACCACTCCAGGGCCAAGTCTGAAAAAGATCAATGGAGATCAGTGCTCTCCCCAGAAAACAAAGACGACTTCTCTTAAGCGCACCTATCCTGGCCTAACTTTTATTATTTTATAAATACAAAATATACAGCCCTGCTGTGTGATGCTTCCACAACAAGACCTCTATTTCTTGCATACTCTCTCTCTGAGAATTGTCTGGCCATCTTACTTTAGTGAATACATATTACTTTTTGCATTTCCTGACATATTAAAACATACAGAGTTGATGGTTAAACATATGCGAGGGTGAACAGCTCGAGACCAATGACACTGTCTATTTTCAAAGCAGACAGAATGTAGAACTGTAAAAGCTACAGTCCTATCTGCTAATGTTAGAAGAAAATAAATACATGAAATTATATAACAGAATATCCAGCAAGGTAGTTTGTGAAACAGTACATATTCAAAGGAAAACTAATCCACATGTTATGAACCAGCTATACAACTATGAATCTTTAACCAAAGCATTAGATATGAATCTGCCAGCAGGCATAATACAGAAGATTATGATCGGGTCACTTATCATAACTTACTTGCGTGTTCAAGAAATTCACCTCAAGTGTGAACCTTGAGAGATGAATCTAGGCATCTGCATTGAAAAATAGAAGTTATGTTCTTACCATAACGTTCCATGTTAGTTGTCTTCTTCTCGGCTTCTTCTTGCTGGATGGGTTCGGAGCCGACCTCGGCTCCGACTCGGCCACTCTAAAAGCTCGAGAGTTGGTTCCACCGGCTCGAGGCTCCCCTTATATCCCACAATGCTAGGCGAGAGTTACCTCAGATCTCGTTTGTAAGCTAACCCCAGCTTATAACAGTAACAGTATAACTGTAAAAACAGAATCCACCTCTAACAACAGGAAGAAAAAGGGTGACCTACATCCTGAACCAAGAAATATGCATAATAGCATATGACTAAGAAGAGGTGGTAGAAAGAGAGGTCACGATCACAACTCCTCTAGGTCTGTCCGGGCCAGGGGGAAGGAGGGTGGGATGCAAGAAGAAGGCGAGAAGAAGACAACTAACATGGAACGTTATGGTAAGAACATAACTTCTATATGTTAAGTTGTCTATCTCGCCTTCATTCTTGCTGGATGGGACCGCGTCCCTAGCACCTTGTCCCGTGTGGCCTAACGGAACAGACTCCTGAGAACAGTGGAACCAAAATTAGCTCTATGCCTAGAAGCTAAATCCAACTTATAATGAGAAATAAAAGTGTGAGGAGTAGCCCAAGTAGCCGCTGCACAAATGGTGTCAATAGGCAGTCTGTCTTGGAAGGCTAAAGAAGTAGCCAAAGCTCTGGTGGAATGGGCTTTAGGTTTATTAGGCAATTTTTGTTGTCTAATTTCATATACCAGGGAAATCAAAGATGTTAGCCATCTGGATAATGATACCTTTGAAACTGAAAGTCCCTTTCTGCTTTCCACATAGGAGACAAACAGCTGATCAGATTTTCTGAATTGTTTCGTCCTATCCAAGTAGTACCTTAATTGACGATGAACATCCAGGCAGTGTAATTTTTGTTCAGACCTATTTGAATACTCTGGGAAAAAGACAGGGAGGTCAATGGTTTGATTTATATTTGATGTTGAAACCACCTTAAGCAAAAAGGACGGGTTAGTTCGTAAGGAAACTCGGTCCTTATGGAACACAAGATAAGGAGAACGACAACTGAGTGCTTGAAGTTCTGAAATTCTTCTAGCTGATGTGATAGCCACCAGAAAGAGAGTTTTCCATGATAATAATTTCAAGGAACATGAAGCTGCAGGTTCGAAAGGGGAAAGAATCAAAGAAGCAAGAACTAAATTTAGGTCCCAAGGAGAAGGAGGATTTCTTATAGGAGGTCTGAGAAGAAAAACTCCTTTCAAAAAGGCTTTGCAAAGTTTGTGGGACATTAGGGCAGATTCAGAAATGCCCACATGGAAATTAGAAATAGCTGCCAATTGAACCTTAAGAGTAGATGGAGATGAACCTGCATGGAAGAGTTCAGCTAGAAAATCAAGGACTAGTTGGATGGAAGCGGTGAAAGGATCTATGTCCTTTCCTTGTGCCCAATATGAGAAGCGTTTCCACTTACTCAAATAAATCTTTCGAGTGGAAGATTTATGGGAAGCTATCAATATATCTCTAACAGAGTGAGATAATTGAGGAAGCCTGGCTACGGTTGGAACTGGAGGAACCAAGCAGTGAGGTTCAGAGAGGGAGGGAGCGATGAAACTGACCCGACTGGTGGATCAAAAGATCTGGAACTAGGTCCAGATTCCACGGTCGCTCAAAAGAAATCGATGTAGAAAGGGGAACCACACTTGTCGAGGCCAGTAAGGAGCAATGAGGATCAATGAGGCCTTCTGAGCGATAGCTTTCTGTATTACTTGAGAGATCAGTGGGAAAGGAGGAAATGCATACAGAAGTCCCGGGCCAAACTTGGACTAGAGCGTCCCTGCTGGGTCGGCCTGGTCAACGGAATAGAGCGAACTATCCGCTGCACTTGGTGTTTTGGGCAGTAGCAAATAGGTCGCAGCAAGGCTGACCCCACTTGAGAAAGATTTCTCTCACTACAGAGTCTTTCAGAGACCACTCGTGATGCATGAGTATAGCTCTGCTCAACTTGTCCGCAATGTGATTGGTCTTCCGGGATGTGCGTTGCTATCAGAAAACGCTGAGAAGAAATCGCCCATTGCCACAGTCTGAGTGCTTCTCGACACAGGGTATGATCTGGTTCCGCCTTGTTTGTTGATGTACCGGGCTACAGACATATTCTCGGTCTGGAGTGCAGTCGGTCCCAAGGGAAGAGAGGCTTGAAGGGCTTGCAACGCTGAAAGCACTGCTCTCATCTCCAGAACATTTATGTGCAAGTGGCATTCGTTTGGTTGCCATGTGCCCTGGACTGTCCTGCCCTGATAATGCCCCCCCCACCCGATCAGGGAGGCATCCGTTGTCAGAGTAGCAACCGGAGGAGGTGGAACAAATGGTCTTCCCGACAGGAGCTGGGGGGAAGACATCCACCACATGAGATGCTTTTTGCACGCTTGCGTGATCATAATGGTGTGAGACATTGGAAGTTCCTGGTATGACCATTGGGTAAAAAGCATCCACTGAAGGATCCGCATGTGGTATCTGGCCAATGGAAGGAGAGGTATGGCCGCTGCCATGATTCCCAACACCTTTAGAACTAACCTGGCTTTGTGTCTGTTGTTGTTGAGAAGAAGTGACACCAATTTGTGAATGTCTGATATCCTTTGGTTCGTTAGCCTTGCAGACATGTTTATAGTATCTAAATTTGCCTATGTAGGTAATAGTACGACAAGGCGACAAAACAGACTTTTCGCAATTTATTGAAATACCCAGTTTTTGACAAACGCGAAAAGTATAATCTCTGGCCATCAGAAGGAGATGCTTGGTGGGAGCTGTGAGAAGCCAGTCGTCCAAATATGGAAACACCTGGAATCCTTGTCTTCTCAGGTGAGAAGCTACCACTGCCATGCATTTGGTAAACACCCGGGGGGCAGTGGTGAGACCAAAGGGCAGGGCCTTGAACTGAAAATGACTGGTTCCCAGCCTGAAGCGGAGGAATCTTCTGGAGCGTCTGTTCATTTTTATGTGATAGTACGCATCCCGAAGGTCTATAGAGCACATCCAGTTTCCTTTGCCCAAAAGGGGAAGAATGGATTGCAGCGTGACCATCCGAAATCTTGTTTTCTTGACTGATTTGTTCAAGACACTGAGATCCAAAATCGGTCTCCAGTCCCCTGTTTTCTTTGGAACTAAAAAGAACCTTGAGTAGATTCCGGATCCTTGTTGGTCTGCTGGCACTGACTGAATTGCTCTTTTTGCAAGCAGTTTTGAAATTTCCAAAGCTGCTATATCCCTTTGAGCGGCTGGAACATCTGGAAGGGATTTTTGACTGATTTGGAAAGCGAAGAAAGGGGATAGAATAGCCTTCGAAATGATGGACTGTACCCATTTCTCTTGAGTGAGGGATAGCCAGGCTTCTGGGTACAGTGACAATCTCCCCCGACTGCCTCCGAAGATGGGCAGTCGGGCAACACCTCAGGGATGCTGAAAGGGCTTGTCAGGAAAGGCTTCCCGATTGCCCTGGTTCTGCGGACCCCCCCTGCCCCTAGGGCAACGTCTACCATTGTTATTCCCACCTCTGCCTCTGGTAGGAAAACGACTCTGTGCGTCAGGCGAAGTCCCTTGAGATTGTTTACGGAACCACATCTTCCCACCCTTCTGGCCTTTGGGGTAAGGCCTAGAAGGAGTCGAAAAACGGACTCCGACGGCAGAAAGGGTCTTGCCATCAGTCTCACACCTAGTCAGGGTTTCTTTCACTTGAGGACCAAAGAGAGATGATCCATCAAAAGGGGAGTTCGTGAAAGACGTCTTAAAAGGGTCCGCAAAATTGCATAGCCGCATCCAGGCGTGCCTACGTAAGGCTACACCTGTCCCTGCGGCTCTGCTCGCTCCATCGGCCGCATAAGAGAGGAGGCGCATGGAGGAGTTAGATATGGAATTAAGGGTAGCCAACTGCGTGTTCATTTTATCTTGGAAACCCGCAGCTGTAGGATCCTTTAACATTTCACTCGCTTCCTTGATCAAGTCCCTTTGAAGACGAGTGAAATGGCACAGGTAATTCAGCGAACGCATGGTAAATGTCGCTGAGGAGAACATCCGCTTCCCGTACCTATCCATGGACCTAGATTCCTTGTTAGGTGGATGGACAGGCACTGAAGGATCAGCCAGTTCCTTCTTTGTGGCAGCAGCTACCACCATAGCATCCACAGAAACTCCTTTTGATAAAAATTGCTTGTCTGATGGAGCTGTGATGAATTTAGAGGGTCTCCTGGGAGTGGGGTCCACTGAATCAGGAGCCGTCCATGCCTTCTTAGCAACCACCTGCATGAGGGGGTCAAAGGGGGGGACACCCAGGAGGTGGAAGGACGAGAGCCAAACGCCTCAAGATACACAGATTCGTCCTCCGAAGGGTTGAGGGCTGGCCAATTTCCCCTCTGTTTCAGGATCTCCAGAATGTCTGCAAATGAGACATCTTCAGAAGGGGAACGGGGAACCCTCAGAATCATCCAGATCTGTGTCTGACGTGATAGACTCAGGTGAGTCAATGTGCTTCCTCTTGCACTTCCTCTTCCGAGGGGGCTCTTCTGCCAAATCAGGAGAGGCCTCGAAGAGGATGAAATCCCACAGGGGGCTCCTGAGGAGTTGGCTCTCTGCGGTCCGGGATGAGGGAGTGAGTTGACTTACCCTGAGGCAGCATAGAGGGAGGGGCTGACGGAGCCGACTGTGGAGTAGAGCCAGGCTCTAACACACTCCGCATGACCTCGAATGCACCCCTGTCAGGCAGAGCCAGAGGTCCCCGCTCCGAGGAGCTAAGAACCCCCCTCGGCACCGACAGTGATGGCTCCGAGGTCGATGTCGGAGCCGAACTCACCAGCGCCGAAGCACCGAGAGGGAGAGGGGGGTCGGACAAGGGTCAGATGCCACTCACCCCCTCGGAGCCGACGAGGGAAGTCCGGCGCCGAGATTCCTCCAAAGAAGAAAACGGAGCCGATGACGGAGCCGAAGACAATTGTCTCGGCTCCGAAGTAATCACAGTCTCGGTTCCGACACGACCCGGCTCCGAACTCAAAAGAGTCGAAGGAGGAAAGAGTTGATGGACCGGGGCAGGCACCGACTGATGAGTCGGGCTCTGAAGCATCTGGGCTAGTGTCTCGGACTTAAGTAGTCGACTCACCACTCTCTGAAAGTCATGATCGGACAGCCTCGATGACCTAGAGGAATGGGACCTTTGGCTCCGTTCAGACAGCAGGGGAGAACCTGGAGCTGAATGAACGGAGCCAAGAGAAGGTGACCTAGACCTCTTTCTAGTTGTCGGCTCCGAAGGTCTTGTCGGAGCCGACACGGGTACCTCGATAACCTCGGCTCCGGCCGGAGCCGAGGAAGCCACAGAAACTGTGGACTGAGACTTATCGGCTCCAGCCGGAGCCGATAAAGGCAAAGGTTGAACAACCTGAGGTCTCGGCTCAGAAGCCGGAGCCGAAGACCTCGATGCCTTAGAGGGCTTCCCTGTTGAAACTGACAGGGAATCCTCTGGCTTCAACAAGCCTCTCAGAATCAACTTGTTTTTCCTTTCCTGCAGGACCCTGGGGCTGAAGCCATGGCACACAGCACAGGAGTCCTGCAGGTGCAAAGGCCCCAGACAATAGACACAAGAAGTGTGAGCGTCTGTCAGAGACATTTTCTGACAGCATGCATCACACTTCTTGAATCCGGAGACCTTTGCTTCTTTTGACATTTCCCTAACTGACAGGTGTACACAAACACACACCCAAACACACAAGTTATACCCTGTCAGCAAAAAATAATAATTTTAGTAGAAATACTAAAAATTAAGTACAAAAAAATTAAAGTAAACTACACAAACACTCCACTAGGGAAGGGAAGGCCAAAGGCCCAAAGGAAGAACCAACGGTTCTTTTAGTAAAGAAACGGGAAAAATTAGGGTCGGGGATAAAGTTCTATGATCTACACTAATCTAGGAAGAATTTAACTTAAAAAGGGGGAAAAAGAGTAATTTTTAGAAGAAAAAGCTAACACTCACCAGGAACCGGTAGAAGCAACCAACCTCGAAGCTGTAGCGACAAACGAGATCTGAGGTAACTCTCGCCTAGCATTGTGGGATATAAGGGGAGCCTCGAGCCGGTGGAACCAACTCTCGAGCTTTTAGAGTGGCTGAGTCGGAGCCGAGGTCGGCTCCGAACCCATCCAGCAAGAATGAAGGCGAGATAGACAACTTAACATCATACAATATCTAGTTATGATCAGAGATCAGATCACAGTTCTTTCCAGTACATGGAGATTTAACTTTTCCATGTACTACAAATTACTTAAAAGTAATATGCAAAAAAAATGCAATGTGTTGTGTTGGCTTTAAAGTTGGTAAGCAGTGGATTGAGTGGTTTATGTCCTTATGTATTCCCTGTATAAGGGAAGATGTTTAACTCAAAATTTCCTGTGTTGTTTAGCAAACAGCAGATAGAAATGGGGGTTGAAACAAAGCTGTTTCTACCTCCTGATGCTTTTTACTGGTCAACGCTGTCTGCTTTTAGTGCAGACCCAACCTTAACAGTCAGTAGGGAGTGCTTAACAATTGTTAACCACCACTCTAAACATCGTTAAAGTCTGGTCTCACAGTACAACAGTGCTGAGCTAAATTGCAATTTTTTTTAGTCTAATCACAGCACTTGATGCACTACATTTCTGTTAGGAGAAAGGTATGCAACTGCAAAATTTGACAATGCTGAAAAAGCAAGAGGTAGAAGCAAGAACAGAAGGACAGAGGCAGACAAAGCAGGTAATTGGATGCAAAATCTGAGTAAAGTTCAAAATAAAAGGATGTTGCAAATTTCCTAGCACAAACTTGTTATACTTATTGTATAAAAATGGCAGCAATGCAAAATGAAAAAGATGAATGTAACTCTTTTTAAGAAAGACAGGACAGTATGTAGCCAAAAGCAAAAACGCGGGACTTAAAAAGTAAACAGTAACCAACAGGTGCTCCACAAAGCAAGTGAGGCAGTAAGGGAGAGAGAGAGAGAGAGAAAATGCTGGAATATAGAGCAAGAAGATTTTTTAAAAAGTAAAAGTACAAAGAATTTAAGCATGTCAGGTGAGTCTTCCAGAATTACGTGTACGGTAAACAATAAACAATAAAGGAAATAGGAAAAATTGTGCATGTTTTAACCAAAAGAGAAGCACGTTGATGACCTTTACATACATCACTGGTAGGCTTCAACCAACAATTTTCAATTACCTGAGCAACATTAAGAGCGAGCAGTCAGAGGAAATGGAGAATATTCACAGAAAAATATAAAAATGGTAAAAGAAAGCACAGGAAATTATGATTACAGTCAATTCAAAAAGAATGCCATTTATGGATACAGTACACTGAATGATTTTATTTTCAGAGGTTCAGCAGGTGTTAAATTTGAACAGATGTGATGTGAACATGAGCAGAAAAGTCAGTAGAAAAAATCCCTCTAGGAGTAAGAAGACTATACTGTGGCAGACCATACAGGGGGGTGTGAGCTTGGGTGTTTCCCTCTGGCTAAAGGGTCCAGATGAGGCAGCCTAGGGCCATCCACCCAGTGTACAGTATAACCAAGCAAAACTAAATTTAAGTGGCACATATTTAATGAGACAGGGGACTGTTCAGTTTTTCACAGCCATTTCTAAATTAGGTTTAAAAGGTTAGAATGTCAAATGGTCAATTCAAATCTAGAATGCACATCCTTGCAATGATCTACTATGATTACAAATACCTCAACAGAAGGCTGTACACCTTGCTGTCTAAATATATCTTCAGCAAGTAAGCCAAGTACACATGGCTATAACACACTATACTTAAAACAGAAAATTTGTCTATCCACATTTACACTCATACAAAGACACAAATAAAAAAGTTCAGATTGATATTTGCCATGCTTTAAATACAGATGACTACATTATGCTATAGAATGAAAAATAACCCCATCTCAAAATCTAATAACCATCCATATGCAAAGAAATATTACCACATATAAATAAATGACCATAATCCCTTGGGTACAGAGTTGTAAGAACAACTAGTCACATTGCCTTATGGGAGCAGATTAGATTTGCATGCTGTATTGTTAAAAATAAAATAAAAGTAAGCTGATACAAAATTTAAAACTCTGAACATATATAAAGAACATGATAAGAATATATTTGTGTTTTTATATCTCATTTATTTTTTTTTTGTCATAATATTTTTATCATGTTCTTTATAGTGGAGCAAAGAGATCGGGGATCTCTTTTGTGATATTTTTTTCTCTGAGCAAATGAAGCTCAAAGCATTTCACCTCAAGTAACTGTACAGGTGCCTGCAGGACATCTTAGGCAAAAAATACATGCAGTAAAGGATTTCTATATCCTCTCACCACACACAGACACACATGAACGCATGCACGCAGACGCACTCACACACACACACACACACACACACACACACACACACACACAGAGACAGAGACACACACAGAGACACACACACACACACACAGACACACAGACACACACACACACAGACACACACACAGACACACACACAGACACACACACAGACACACACACAGACACACACACAGACACACACACAGACACACACACAGACACACACACAGACACACAACCTCATTCATACCTAAAACATGTTTTGATTTGCTTAGCAGTACGTTTTCATCCGACACCCATGCCCATCCTGTGGTGTCAACACACTGCGTGGTGCACTCTTGCTTAAATAAGATAAGAGACTTTCCAAATATAATATAGCATGTGAGGGGCAATGTATGAACAAAATGACACCAAGATTATCAAGGATGAACTGTAGTGGACCTATTAACCAACATTTGTCACTTTTTTCATATTTTGGCATCTGCATTCACATTTTTATATCTGCAAGCTAAATTATTCCTGACATGATGTGAAAAGTCATGGCGGGAGACAGAAAAATACAGTAGTGGGAAACAAATGCAGTGTCACTATTCATGTAGAATGCACAATACTAGTGACTCTGCTGTTTGTTAATCATAATGAAGAAATGTAATATTTCAATAAAACCTGTGAGTTACAAACTATTTCATGGTATTGGCTGAAGCCTTTGGAAATAGTGAAGAAAAAGTACAGTTGTGTAAAATCTTACCATAGGAGTAGACGTCCTTCACGTCACTGTTGCAGTATTATTCACCTTACCTTTAGGATCTCCTGCCAAGGACAGCCCAATGTCTGGCCAGTATGCCAAAGCCTTTAGATCTTGTATGCACCATACTTCACATGTATGCTACCCGTGTAGAACATAAGGCATAAAGGTGACATACAGACTCCGTTACCAGAACTGAAGTGCCCCAGCAGAGAACAGTTTTCATAGGACCAAGAATGCTATGCACATTCAAAAGAAGAAAATTCAGATGGAAAAAAGGGTGATGGAGGGAAGGACAGAATACTGCACCAGTGAAGAGAAAGACATTACTGTTATGGTAAGATTTTACACAACTGTACTATGTCCTTCTATATCACTGGTGCAGTATTCTTCACCCTTAAGGAGAGTACAAAAGCTCAAGAAAAGGAGTGGGAGGTGGAAGGCTGGGAAGAGCCCTCAACAAACCCATGCAGGATGGCCCTAGAAATCATATCCAATTTATAATGCTTAGCAAATGTATGCACTGAATACCAAGAATCAGTTTTAAGGTTAGAACTGGTGTCCAAACATTTAAAGAAAGCACCAGAAGAAGCTGTAATCCTAGTGGAATGAGCTCTAGTGGAAGTAGATACACACTTACCATGAAAACAATAACAAAAGGAAATGGCCTTAGATATCTGGGAGAATATGGTTTGGTTAGAAACAGCCAAACCCAATGTCCTTGGATGAAAAGAAACAAAACTCTGGACAAATATACGAATGGCCTTCGTTTTATCCAAGCAATACCCAAGGTGTTAGTGCAAATCCAAGGTATGCAGGATCCTCTCACTAGCAGACTGAGAAGGGAAAAAGAAAAGGAGTTGTACTGCCTGAATTAAGGACAACTGATTAACAACCTTGGGCATAAAAGAAAAATTAGTACGAAAAGACAGAAGAAAAGGCCAAGTCAGAGTAGAGCAACTCACACAAATAGGAAAGAACCAGAGAGACCCCCACTGAAAAAGGGTCCTGGCTATGAGCATGGCACCAGACAGAAAATGTTTTTCATTTGGACATACAAGACTTTCTGGTTGCAGGTTTTCTTGCCTCCTGTAAAACTCTGAACACATCCTCAGAAAAGAGGTGCCTAAAAGAGATCAAACCCCATCATCCACAGTATCGGTTGAAGAGTGAATAAGTGACAATGCATGAAAGACCCCTTGTTCCTGTGTGAGGAGGTCCATCCGGTAAGGTAACTTCTGGAGATTGCCCCTGACCAGATGCATTAAGAGGAGGAACCAGTGCTGTCCAGGCCAAAAGAGAGTTACTAGCAAGATTTTTGAGGAGTCCAGCTGAATGTTCTACAGGACTCCTGGAAGTAGAGGAAGAGGTTGGGAAGGCCTAGAGAAACATCTTCTTCCAAAGAAAAGGAAGTGTCTTTTTCCACATAGGATGGCATGGCACTCTGGAACATGAGAGGGAGCCCTCTGTTCAGATGGAAAGCAAAAAGATCTAACTGATGAATACCCATCAATGGACTATATCCAGAAACAAGTCTCCGTGAAGCATCCATTTGTGAGCCTGGGTTTTGGACCTGCTCAATGAGTCTGCCACTAGATTGTGCTCTGAAAGAATATACACTGCCCGAAAAGTTATCTGATAACTGACAGCCAGATCCTAAGCCTGAAGAGTGAGCCTGCAAAGAAGGCAACACTTTTTGTCCCTCCTACTTGTTGACATACCACATCATTGGGGTGTTGCCTGTGAAAACCTTCAATGGGTCTGGACAGAACATGAGGTGAAAAGCCTGAAGGACCAGAATCTGAGCTCTCTTCTCTTTGATGCTGATATGGTCCAACATCTGATGGGGGGACCAGAGACCTTGAACTTTCAGGTGACCACCGGAAGCCCCCCACCCCCTACCTAAGCAGTCTATTAACCGTTCTTGAGAAGGAACCAGAGGCTGAAATGCAGGCCTGGGTTGAGTGTAAGTCACTGAATCCAACACTTAAATTCCCACTTGAGACCAGGAAAAGACGCACTCTGAAATCCAGAGGGTGGCAATGCTGAAGCCAAACTGACCTGAGGTACCAATGAAGCTTCTGCATATCCAGTCTGACAAGAGGGAGCACAATAATAGAAGAAGCCATGAATCCTACAGTGTAAGAAACTCTCTGGTTGGAACAGCAGACAGAGGAAGAGACTGAAAGAAAGCTGTCAAGGACAAAACATTTGGAGGTGGAAGAGAGACCAACATTACCATGGTCTAAATCTTGCAACCCAGATGCACATGTTCCTGAGAGGGAGTCAAGACAGACTTTTGGAAGTTGATAGTGAACCTCAAACTTTAAAGGAGCGATATAGTGAACTCCAGAGCTTGTAAAAGGCAAATGGGAGAAGATGCCTGAATCAACTGGTGGTCTAAACAAGGAAAATTTTGAATGTTTTGGAGTCTCTAAAAGACTATCACAGGATCTAGGCATTTTGAGTATACCATGGGGCAGCAGAGAGGCCAAAAGGCAAAGCAGACAAACAAAAGGAAGAGGGAGAGACAGAGAAATGCAAAAACGTCTTGAAAAGTGGGTGAAAAGAAATATGAAGGTAAGCATCCTTCAGATCCAAGGACACCAGAAAAGCCTGGGGTAGCAACAGAGGAAACAGGGTTTGAAGAGAAAGCAACCAAAAAGAAAGAACCTTGAGAAAGGTGTTGAGCAAGGAGAGATCCAGAATAGGCCTGCAAGTGCCCTCCTTTCAAGGAACCAGTAACTATCTGGAGTAAAATCACTTTCCTACTTGGGAAGGAGGGAAAGGCAGAATAGTTATCTGCTTCACCAGGGATCCAAGAACCTCTGAGAAATGAGGAAGATGCTTTACAAGAGGTTGAGGAGTTCCTTAAAATAAAAAAAATAAAAAAACGAGGTAGAGACTTCCACACCGTGAGATAATCCTGATGGATGATGGACAGAACCCAATAATCTGAGGTGGTGAGTTTTCAGTTTGTGAAGACAGAAGGAGAACTAAAGGGACAAGGCTATCTGGCCTAGGGTAAGCAGGTGCAAGATGTCAAAGAGAAGCAGGCTTGTCAGATAAAGGAGGTTTCTGGGCCACAGCAGCCTGAGGAGACTTAGCAGGAGAAGCTTGTCTGCCACCCTTCCTGCCTTTGGTGCCCTGATGAGGCTACCTGCAAACAAAAGCAGACCTTGTAGGATAGCTCCTCTGGAACTTAGGGATAGGTGTCACACAAACATGTTTAAGGTCTTGCAAACCATTACCTTTTTCTTGAAGAAATTTAAACACAGCAGCATCAGTCCCAAATAGATTTTAATTATCCAAAACAGTATCCAGAAACTTGGACTTAATGTTTTATTTTATTTATTTATCTAGCATTTGTTGACCGGGAAAGACCGACTCAGACAGAGCCTATTTTCAGCAGAGGCCTGGGAATAAATGCTCCAAATGCATGTCTTTGTTGTCAGGTAATGACTGCGAACAAAGCCAAGAGTAAGGTCTCATGACGGACCTAAAGGCAGCAACTCTGGAAGAGGCATCAGTACCATCATAGCTGCACTTGACAGAGTGGCGAGTCACCTGAGAGACAGAACCCAAAACAGATAAAGCAGAAGATGTACCTTCGGAATTAGGGAGGTCAGAAATAGCCTGACAAGTCTGGGCAAGCAAACACAGAGCATATCTAGTCATGTGGGTCTGGTAACTGATGGTCCTAAAGGCCAAAGCAGGAGCAGTACAGACCTTCTTCCCAATCCTCTCCATTGCCCTACTATCCGTATTCAAGGGCAGAAGCTTGGAAGAGGGCAAAAGCTTAGGCGATTTGTCAGAGGAAACTGACATCACAGCAGGGTCAGCAGAAAAGTACTTACATAGGAACTGACAATCCTCAGGAACCTTACAGAACCTCAAGTTTTTTTGGAACAGGAGGCTGTGAATCAGGAGTCTTAGAGGCAGCTACAAGGGTTTCTAACAAAGCAGCCAACACAGGAAGTACTACAGAAATTTAGGAGTGTCCAGCTTAAGCAACTCACAATACCTCTTCTAGATATCAGACATCTGAGGAGAATCTCACTTAAAGTATTCCATTATTTTTGCTACTGTGTCCCCAAAAGACAACTTCTCCAAAGGAGACTCAAGACTAATGGACTCCTCTTCATCAGAGCCAAAAGCCAAAGGAGAAAGCATCTGGGAAGAGTAAGACAAGGACCGTTCATCAGACTGAATCCTCATCTGAGGAATCAGGTTCCCTAGGCCTTTTGGAAGGAGTCAAACTCTAAGGGGCAGTAGGCACAGAAACCCCTTGGGGAGGCTTCAGGACCATTAAGGCATTAAACAGGCCCTGCATAAACTCCTGCCATTCCCTTTTAGGATCCTTAGGATGTACAGAAGAATGTTTAATTTTATGTTTTTTCTTGGTAGGGATGTCAGCCCTAACAAACAGGAGAGGTTCCAAACCCTGATGAGATTCAATAAGAGTACCCCAAAACTTTTCCCTGACCAGAATCTGTGGAATCCCTCTAGGGCACGCTGAGATAATCAACTGTGGTTCTGCCTACACAAGCCTCAGAGGACATGTGAAAGGAAGGATCCATTCTGGCCTCCATTAGGGCCACAGCAGAGGAATCCAAAGTCAAAATCCAACGGTCTACAGACCTATAACCCACTTCCAGAGAGACATCTAGTTGAGGCTAGACAGCCAAAGACCTCTTGCTTAACAGCAGTACCTTGGGGTTAACAGAGTCCACCATCCTACCCTGGGCTTACTGTTTAAGCCTCAGGTTCGCGAGATAGATGGCAAGGGAAGACAACCAGCTTCTAAGAGTCTTACAAGTACTATAGGAGGTATGGGCATGGGAAGCACCCAAACAAAAAAAAAAAAAAAAAAAAACAACACTGTTCATGATGATCCTTATGTGGAATCCGCCTCCCACACTGACATTTTCCCTTCTTGGATGACATGAACTCCAGGTATCCAAAGTATAATGAGACCAATAGTAAAAAGAAAAAAAAGACTCCAAAGGGGCACATATCTAATGGCTAGGTACTCAGCACAGCAAAGGATGTTCAGACCAACAAGTGACACAGTTCAGACTAGCAGCAAAGAAGTTCTGGGTAACTGTGTCTGTATGCAACCTTTATGCCCTATGTCCTGCATGGGGAGCACAAGTGGGATGCATGGCATGTACAAGAACTACAAGCTTTGTTACACTGTCTGGATGTTGGGTTATCCTTGACTAAAGATCCCCAAGGTGAAGAATACTGCAACACTGACATAAGGAGGACATTTGTTGATACTTGCATTGCAAGTTGTATAGCATAAATGATGCAGACTGTACAAACATGCATACATTTCTTATGTCTTTGGGCGCGCGCACACACACACACACACACACACACACACACACACACACACACATCTATAAAAACATATATCCAGAAAGCAACTGATGGTTAACATGTGAAAGCTCAACACTGGTTAAGCAAACTGCTGTGAATACTGTTTGTTTAAGCTGTACTGTTTTCATTAATACTTTCAAATTTTAAGGCAATAAAAAATTTAGACAATCTGCATTACAATAAATGCCAATATTCAAGTAAAACATTACATATATTGAATGTGATCAGTTCAAAGAAGAGTTTTTACTGAACAATACTGCTGTTAGTACCTTTACAATAGCATTCATTGTTCATAAAGTACATTTGTTTGACTTAGAGGTTCATAGGTAGGTACTAGGCTATTGGTCCAAGGGTCTACGTAAGCCTAGCCAGCAAGGTTCCATAGCTAATGCCACCCAAGAAAGTTATTTTCCTGGGCCACTGTCCAGCAGAGACACAGAAGTGATCCCTGGGGTGTATTTCCTATTTCCCATCCACTCATCAAAATTTTTCTTGGAGTGCTAATGAAGAAAGTACAGTTTTGTACCTACCATAAATGTAGATGTTCGAGTGCTCATACAGCTGCAGTCATAACAGATGGGTTATCCTACCGTCAGGCAGGTCCTCGGTCGGCCGAATTCCAAAGTCTAGGTCCGGCGTCGGTTGTCGTCGCTTCTTCCCTGATGTCAGTGCGACAGGGGTATAAAAGAGGCAGCCAACGCCATTTTCTTCAGTTTTTCTTGCCCCAGATGTCAGGTGCCCCCAGAAGGAAAGCAAACATAATGTTATGCAAAAATGCAATGTTGATAAATCAAAAACAGTAGTTGCAAGCAAATACACCATAAAAGAATACCCCAAAAAAGGTTATATGAAAGGTGTTTGTCATAAGGCCTGTCCTAAGAGAGGAAGGAGGGAGGGAAACCTGGACTGCAGCTGTATGAGCACTCGAACATCTACATTTATGGTAGGTACAAAACTGTACTATGTTCATCATGCATACAGTTGCAGTCATAACAGATGGGTAGAATCCCAAAGCTAAGTAAGGGTGGTAGGCACTAAGTGGAACTAGGAGGGGCTAGGATGCCCTGCAGGACTGCCGTGGCAAAGCCCGCTCTAGATTTAGAGTATAGTGGGAGGTGATAGTGCTTGGAGAAAGTGTGCACTGAACTCCTGGTGGCTGCTTCCAAAATATCCTTGGTAGGGACCCCCCTGAGGAAGGCTGCAGAGGTAGCTGTGGCTCTGGTGGAGTGGAATCTGATGCATGCAGGCACAGTTTTTCCATGAAATGAGTAACAAAAGCGTATGCAGTGGGCTATCCATTTTGAAATTGTCTGTTTGGAAATAGTCTTTCCTTGAGCACCTGCAGCATAGCACACAAGGAATTGCTCAGATTTCCTGAATGGCTTTGTCCTGTCCAAATAATAACGAAGTTGTCTGTGAATGTCCAAGGAATGTAGTAGTCTTTCCCCTTTGTTTTGTGGATTAGGATAAAAGGTAGGTAAGTGGATAGTCTGATTCAAAGCCACACTGGACACTACCTTTGGCATAAAGGTAGGGTTGGTTCGTAAGGAAACTCTGTCCTGATGGAAAATGATGAATGGTTGCACAGCCATGAGGGCCTGTAGCTCCGAAATCCTGCGAGCTGAGGTGATAGCCAGAAGAAAGGCTGTTTTCCATGACAAGTACTGTAACTCTGATGAAGAAGCTGGCTCGAAGGGAGGAAGGGTCAGCTTTTCCAATACAAAGTTGAGGTCCCAAGCAGGGACTGGTAGTTTCCTTGGGGGTTTTATATTCTTTGCCCCTCTGAAGAACTGCCTTAAGAGAGGATGAGAGAATAAAGGAGGATCTGTGTTGTATTGTGCAGAAATGGCTGAAGCGTGGATCTTGATGGAGGAGAAGGAAAGTCCATTGTTTAACATCTCAGCTAGGTACTTTAAAATTTGAGGTATATTTATTACCCAAGGATTCTGTCCCTTCTTTTGATTCCAGGCACAAAATCGTTTCCATTTGGCGGAGTAGGCCTTTCTAGTAGAAGGTCTTCTGGCCTCCAAGATGACATCCTGCACCTCCTTGGAGAGGAGAAACTGTTGGGAAATCAAGGAATTCTCCATGCAGCTAGACTGAGAGTTTTGAGATGGCTGTGAAGAGTTTTGTAGTTGTGCTGGGACAACAGAAGAGGGACTAGAGGTAGGATCCATGGTGGGGAATGTGTCAGGCTCTTCAGGAGCGGATACCAGTGTTGCCTTGGCCAGTCTGGAGCAATGAGAATCATTTTTGACCTCTCTGCTCTGGCTTTTAATAGAACTTTGGGCAGCAGAGGAAGAGGCGGGAAGGCATAGACAGTCAATGTTGTCCAATTGAAGGAAAGTGCGTCCACTTTCCAGGCCTGTGGGTGATAGGTCCTTGAACAAAATTTTTTCAACTGGCAATTCCTGTGGGTAGCAAAGAGCTCTATGTCTGGCTGACCCCATGCCCGAGTTATCTTTGTGAAAATTTGAGGATGCAACTTCCATTCGTGTGGATCTGTCATATTTCTGCTTAAGTTGTCTGCCAGTGTGTTTTCCTTCCCTGGCAGGAATTGTGCCTGTAATTGAATTTTCAATTCCAGTGCTGTGTTCCAAAGGGTCATGGCTTGCCTGCACAGGGGGTATGAATGAGTTCCCCCCTGTTTATGTACCACATCACTGTGGTGTTGTCTGTCCTTATCAATAGCTGGCCTGGATGCAGTAGGTCTTTGAAGGTCATAATAGCCTTTTGCACGGCTAGCATTTCCTTTTGGTTGATGTGAAGGAGCTTCTCTTTTTGTGCCCATTTTCCCTGAATGCACTGATCTGTCATGTGTGCTCCCCAGGCGTAGTCTGAGGCGTCTGTTGTGATGATTTGAGTTGCTTGAGGTACACAGAAAGGAAGACCTGTGTTTCTTTGGCAAGCTTGAGCCCACCACATAAATTCCTTTTGAAGGCATGGAATGAGTGATATAATTGCTTCCAAGCTGTAGCTGTGTTGAGACCATAAGTTTTTTTTAGGTACCATTGAAGTTTCCTCATATGCAGCTTTGCACATGGGATTAGTAGGATGCAAGATGCCATGAATCCCAGAGCCTGCAGGACTTTCCTTGCAGTTAGCCTGGTGTAAGTTGACATTTTTCTGAAGTATTGAGACAGTTGCCCTTGCTTGTCTGGCGTGAGGTAGGCCATCTGGGTGGTTGTATCCAAGCTGGCACCCAGGAAAATTATTTGTTGAGAGGGTATTAGTTTTGATTTCTTTTTGTTGACTGTGTATCCCAGGAAGTTCAACAGTTTTATTACAAACGCCAGGTGCTGCAGTAGTATGTCCTTGCTGTCCGCTTGGATCAGGCAGTCGTCCAGATATGGGTAGATTTGTATCCCTTGTAGTCTGCAGAAGGCGATTACTGACGCCAGGCATTTCGTAAACACTCTGGGTGCAGTAGATAAGCCAAAGGGCAATGCAGAGAATTGGTAATGGGTTGAACCTGCAAGAAATCTGAGGTATCTTCTGCAATCTTGTCTGATAGGGACATGCAGGTATGCCTCCTTGAGGTCCAATGTTACCAACCAAGACTCCTTGCCCAGCATGGGAAGAAGCTGCTGTAATGTGAGCATCTTGAATTTTGGCACCTGTAGATATGTGTTTAGTATGGATAGGTCTAAGATAGGTCTCCAATCTTTGTCTTTCCTTGGTACCAGGAATAGTCTGGAATAAAACCCTTGACCTTGTTCTTTTGCAGGTACCTCTTGAATTGCTTTCATGTCCATGAGAGCTGAAATTTGTTTTTGTGCCTCTGCCCTTTGATTTTGTGGCAGGTTTGGCATGCCTCTCATTTTTGGAAGGGTGTGAAAGTGGAACCTGTAGCCTCGGTCTATAATGTCCAGAATCCATTTGTCTTTTGTAACAATATGCCAATTTTTTGAGAATAATGTCAGTTTTCCACCCAAAGGTGCTGCCATTAAAGCTTTGCTTGGCAGGTGTAGGGGGAAGTCATTGTGTCTGTTTTCTAAAAGACTGTGATCTATCTTTTCCACCTCCTGGGGTTGGTGCTTGCCACTGTCTGGCTCTGAAAGATCCTTGAGGTTGCCCTCTAACCCTTGGACGCCTGTATCTGCCCCTTTGAGGTCTGTCCGTAGCTGAAAAGGACCAATTTTTTGAAGGCCAGTTTCTGCTGAAACATGGAGGCTGTACCTGCAGGAAATCTTTAACTGTTTGAATTGATTTAGCTTTTTCCTCCATTTTCTTTAGTACCTCCTCTGCTTTAACACCAAACAATACATCTTTTTGAAGAGGTGCATCTAATAATTTAGCTTTGACATGATCTGGTAAGGTTTGCTCTTTGAGCCAAGCATGCCTACGTATAACAGACCCCATAACAGCAGCTCTACATGAGGCCTCTAAAGCATCAAAACCACACTGCAAGGTATGTTTACCCACTTGCTCTGCACCATGCAACAAATCCTGCAACTCTTTTAAATCTGGTTGCTCTGGTTGTGTCATCTTGCTTTTCAGCTGAGATATCAAAAACTGTTGATACTTTAACATATGGAACTGACAGTTTACTGCCCTCATGGTTAAAGTGGCCAAGGTGTACACCTTTTTCCCCCACCTTTCTAAAGATCTGGAGTCTCTCTCTGAAGGTAATGGATTTTTAGCAGTAGAAGCCTTAATTCCCTTGGGACCCTGTGAAATAGTTTCTGGGTCAGCAGTATGGCTTTTATATAGGAACTGGTGAGAATCATGAACCCGGTAATACCTGTCTGGTTTAACAGGAGCTGGAGGCAAAGAATCAGGATTAAGGCTGGCTTCTGTGTACACATCATCCAATATATCTAAAACAGGAGGGATAGCCAGAGGCCTATGTTGGGGGAGTAGAAGAAATTCCCTGAGCCTTTTCTTCGAATCTGAATAATCTTGGCCTTCCCAGTGAAAGTGTTCCCTCAAAGTATGCAGGGTTTCCCCAAAAGAGAAGTCCTCAGGGGGGGGGGAGACCGAGGGAATAGACTCCTCTGCATCAGAGTCTCCGAATGGAGAATAGGCACAATCCTGGTCCTCAGATAGTTCTGAGGTAATAGAAGCTTGATCTGAGGAAGGGTAGTCTTCCTCTAATCTGGGCCTTTTGTCAGAGGGGGGGGTTGAGAACCCCTGATAAGAGTAATCAAATCCTCAGCCTTTTTTAGGCATGGTGCCTTGAGGGGGTGTCTGAGGAACCTGTTTTTTGGTTCTCATGGCTGTTTTAGATTTAGTGAAGGCTTTAATAGAGAAGGAGGAAGGCCTGAAGACCCCTTGAAAAATGGCAGGCCTGTCTAAATTCTGAGTTTCCCCGCCAGGAGTGGCGTCGGTATCTGTAGTAGGAATGGGGGCCGAGGAGCCTGCGACCTCGGGTACTGAAGACACCGGTAATGCATTGTCATCGGTACTCAGGGGCTGCGTAGGCACCTCGCTGAGTACCGGAGAACCGGTAGTCGGCCTTAGCGTGGTATCACTAGGTGGTGCGGACCTCGTATGTCGGTCCTTATCTTTGCGTTTTTTGCTCAAAACTGGAGTCGGAGTATCCAACGACATAATATAATTAAATTTTTTGCCAAAAAAGTGAAGGGCGAACTCCGCCCGACGCTTAATAGTGCATTTGTTGAATCTAGCACAAAAACGGCAGGCCGAGACGTCGTGGTCTGGGCCTAAGCAAGGTATACAGTAAGAGTGGAAATCCTTATGCGGTATTTGCTTCCCACATGAAATGCAATTATTAGCTTTGCCTGACATCGGTCTGAGGCAAGAAAAGTTTCCCCAACGGGGTACTTAGCTTTGAAGAAGACTTCGGCTGAAATACTCTTGTAAATCTCAGGAGCTGGCCGACCGGCACTTGCGAACTGCTTCTGCTTCGGGCACCGCGCAGCAAGAAAGACTGAAGAAAATGGCGCCGGCTGCCTTTTTTATACCCCTGTCACACTGACGTCAGGGAAAAAGTGACGACAACCGACGCCGGACCTAGACTTTGGAATTCGGCCGACCGAGGACCTGCCTGACGGCAGGATAACCCATCTGTTATGACTGCAGCTGTATGCACGATGAACATCTTTGCTTGACATAGATGGGTAGCTTGTTCCAGAGTATAGGAAGTCTATGGGACAGGAATTTATCCCTCCAGTGTGTCCTGTTTATTGTGGTGACAAGGTTTAGGTCCCTAGAGCTTGTAGCTTGGAGGGATTGGGATTTCTTTAGGTGTAGCATGTCCAACAGCTCTGGGTTTGACATAGCTTTATATGTTAGGCAGAAATCACCTCGGAGTAGGCGATATGCTAAGGAGTAAAGCTGGAGTTTTTTGAGGCAGTCAGTGTAGGGCATTTGTTTGAGGCTAGTAATCCCCTTTGTGAGGTACTTCTGTGGGCTTTCCAGCTGCTGCAGAGGTCTTGTGAGGTACATTCCAAAAGGGGTGTTGTACTCTATAATGGGTCTAATGAGTGACGAGTAGAGGGGAACAATGACCTCTTTTCCTGGATGAGAACCCTTTTATGATGAGGTGTGTCACGTAGAAGGACTTCCTGACTACTGTAGCAATGTGACTATCAAAGGAGAGACTACTGTCCACCTGGGTCCCAAGGTCTCATCATGCATTCAGTGTTAAGTAGATTGCTGTCTATGTGGTAGTTCATGGCTACAGCGTTTTTACCAAAGGGGATGACACTGCACTTTTTGGAATGGAGCTTGAGGCCATGGTTCTGACAACAGGCATCTGTCTCAGTGAGGCCCTTCTGTAGGATGTCCACATCATTTGGGGACTTGACTATGGCTCCTAGTTTGCAGTCATCTGCGAACTTCATTAGCCAGAGGCCTTCTGTGTTTGCCTGTACTTCAGAGAAGTAGATACCAAACAGGAGAGGTCCCAGGACGGAACCCTGTGGTACTCCACTTGTCACTGCTTTGAGGTCAGATCTGGAGTCTGCAACTTTTACAGTGTGGGTTCTGTCAGTGAGCCAGTTGGCAACCCATCTTGTGACGTAAGGATTTATACCTAGTTTAGTGAGTTTAGCTATAATTCCAGAATGGGGGATGGTGTTGAAGGCCTTGGCGAGGTCAAGATAGGCTGTGTGAACCACCTTACCCTCATCCACGGCTTTGGTGACTGCCTCAATAAAGTCGATCAGATTCAGGTGGCATGATCTGCCTTTCACACACCCGAACTGGGTGGGATCCAGAGTTTGGAGGTTACCAATGTCTTTGTTTAGGAGTTCCATGATGATACGTTCCATGGCCTTGCAGATCAGACTCATCAGGCTAATAGGTTGATAGTTCCCGGGATCAGTGGTGGCTCCCCCTTGTACTTTTTAACTTGATTTTTCAGGAAAAACTCAGGAATGTATGGATATATGTAATGTCCAATAGATGTAAAATTCCACAGATAATAGGTGTCAAAAGATAGATAGTACATGAGGTTGCGTTAGATGACAAGAAACCTAGCTTGGTTTTCAGTTATACTGTACTCAATACTACAGTTAAGTGAAGTTTCTGTATGCTGGTCTGCATTGCAGAAATGTTATTTTGTGTTGTAATGCATTATGCACAGCCTAGATGGGAAAGTAGTGTACAAGTGTAATTGCCTAGATGGGAAAGTAGTGTACAAGTGTAATTTAAAAGCACCGCACACTACTGTTTTTTTTTTTTTTTTTTTACTTCCTTATTAAAACTATGTCTACAAAGACCTAGTTGATGTAAACATTTTTGATTTATAATTTTTCATCAGAAGACAACTCGTCTTACTGTTTCACTGAATTTGCTCCCTAGAAAGTGGTGCCTCCCTGCTGTTGTGGCCTCGTGGCCCCCTTATTTAAATAAAACAACTTCAGGGTTGCATCACATCTGTGAAAGAGAGCAAACTCAAAGAAATGGTGTTCAGCGAGCTGGCAGATGAGACATGATACCAATAATTTATTGTCTTGAACTTTCAGGGGGTTGCCAGTCAAATCAATTGTTTAAAATATGACAAAAGTATCCTTAAAATAATAAAACCAAACTGACAGACTGCAGCTATTATAGCCTCTTATCCCTTGTCTCACTTTCTTCTATAATACCAGTGGTTCAACAAGCCTTTTCATACCTTTCAACCTCTCACTGCAATAAATCTGGACAAAGCCAGAAAGAATGAGAGGGGGGAGCAAAGGCCCAAAAATAGGGACAGAGTTTAAAATATTGCTCCTATAAACTTACAATGTTGCTAGAATAACAGGTTTTGCATAATCATGTATTTTCTGAAGGATATAAAGTCTGAAACTCAAACGTCTGTCAATATTTAGTATTTAGTGACTTCAATCTTCCATAATTTGCCAGAAAAACACAAATTTTATGATAAACAGACCAAAAATATGAGGCGAAAATCTGGACATTCTGCAAAAATCTGTACTGTTGAGAGGTATGGGCCTTTTATACTCAAAATTATTTATTTGGTTATACTTTGTTGACCAGGTTAGTCCCACTAAGCTTACGGCCTCTTTTCAAGACAGACTCACGGTATTATTCATACCAACTAGAGAAAATTTTGCTAAGGCACTGAAGAACTTCCCCTACTCTTTTCAACAAGTGCCATGGGCTCTTTTACACCTACCAGAGCTACAAACAACTCCGGACAATTGGCCTCAGTTTAACATCTCATCTGATGTTTTGAAGTGGGAGTTATGTTTTTATTGGTCAGTAAATTTATTTTCTTCCTGAAAAAAGTTTAAGATTACTCCAGTTGAGAGTGAAGAGTCAAACAAATTTACCTAACAATAAAGTGAAACCAATCAGGCAGGTAAATATACATTTAAATCAATAAGGAAGGTAAATCCAAAAGAGGAGGTATATTTATGCATGTTTCACAAATGTGTTGGGTGGCAGGGATCGAAAACAGCTAATGGCCTAAGGTACTACCCGTGGGAAAATGTATACTAGTTTAGTGAAAGGGTGACATTAGATTGGAATAGGCTACCAAATACTGCAATGAGCACCACTTACATGGAAAATACATTACAGTTAGATGCATGGAAAAACATAAAGCAAAGTATGCATATGTGAGAAGACATAATGGTGATTTAAGAAAAAAAACAATACAAGACTTCCAAACACTGTTTTCACACCAAACCAGCAAAAGTATCCTCCTCAAATACCACTCTCCAGCACCACTCATAAATTTGATTCATATTCTGATGCACTATCCCCAATTAATTTACATCCCTGCCAGCTTTATTCCCCTTCTCCTGGTTTTCTGCATATCATGTCTAAGATGTTTCCAAATCACCCAGGATTCCCATCTTTCTCAACATTTTGTGCTGCCTATAAGCATACTCCGGTCACTAACCTGCCTTCTTCAGACTCCCCAGTGTCAACTGTACCGCACTGTTTGTTCCTAGCATTCCTCAAAGTCTCTGCCTAACATACAAAGTTATGTCAAACCCAGAGCTGTTGGACATGCTCCACTTAAACAAAATCCCAATCCCTCCGAGCTACATGCTCTAGGGACCTAAACCTTGTCACCACAACAAACAGAACATGCTGGAGGGATAGAGTCCTGTCCCAGAGACTTCCCATACTCTGGAACAAACTACCTATCTATATCAAAGAAAGCTCCTCATTAGCACTCTTCAAGAAACATCTTGATGATTGGATGAGAGATAGGAAATTCACCCCGGGGATCACTTCTGTGGCTCTGCTCGACAGAGGCACAGGAAAATAATTTTCTTGGGTGCGAAAGCCAGGGTACCTTTTAGGCTAGGCTTATACAGGCCCTAGGGCCAATAGCCTAGTACCTACCTACGAACCAGCAAGGCTATTACAGATCAGGCTATTAAAAACAAGTAATCCAAAGCGCCTCTCACAAACGATAACCAAAAAAGTAGAAATCCAGGAAAAATGTTTGGCTTGCCACAAGTTTATTGCATAAAGTTCCACAAAGCACTGAAACGAACTAGCACAGATAGCACTCCACTTTCCACTAATAGTGGAAAGTGGAGTGCTATCTGTGCTAGTTTGTTTCAGTGCTTTGTGGAACTTTATGCAATAAACTTGTGGCAAGCCAAACATTTTTCCTGGATTTCTACTTTTTTGGAGATCAGGCTATTAAGACTAGGTGCAGTGGTATTTGAACATACTTGCTGTACTCTTTCTCTTTCTTCATATTCATTCTTCAAGGTAAGTACTGATCAGCCATTAAGTAGGATATAGACCCTAAGCATAACTTTTATTCACCCAAGAATATGTACTGAGTTTACTTGTGCATAACACCTATTGAGCAAGCAGGCTCAGGGGACATCAACTGTGGGCAGAGTGTCCAGACATTGCACAGATATTTGGCTTCTAGATGGTCACCTAGACTGTGAATTAGTAAAACTGCGCTGGAACTTGTACAACATTTTTCCAACAGTCTGTCCAAAACAATTTTTAGTGGATCACAGACAAATTAAAAGTCACTTTGCAGTTATTTTTCTCACTACTCTTTTTATTCAACTTTATTTTGAAGTCTTAGCTATATTAATGCATTCCAACAAGGCTAATAATAAATTTTGCAGTTGTTCAGATAATATTTAAAAGCAATGTCAGCTTAAATTCTGTAACAAAAATAAAGTAAAATTTTACTGTCCTATACAAATTAGTATCCTGACTACAGTATTGTACAGCAGAAGGCTGGGATCCCGACTGTATCCCAGATGACTGCAGCTAGCAGCTCAGAAGCTGGGGTGGGAATGAGTGGCGTATACCAGCTGACTTATCCTTGGGGCTGTCACTGGGGTTCTGTCTACAGCTGAAGAAAACAGGCTGCAAGAAGGCAGTGGGGGTGGTCATGAGCAGATCAGCATCATGGGTGGTGCTAACTGCAGTGCTGGCTTTATTTTGCACAGTTAGGAATCCCTTAATTTTTATGCCTAAATATTCTTGCCTCCCCTGACTACATATATGATGCCCACCTGCTGTCTCCCACCCTTATGAAAGTAGGGAGCAAGAACATTGAGGAAGATGCTATAAGGCACTCTCTCCCTGAAGACAAAGACCACAGCTGTTACAAAGGGATAAGGTAGGAGTTTGCCTGCCCCATGGTAGAGGAATTAGTAAGTTAATGAGGGATAAGGGCAAATGTTGGAAGTGGAAGGTTGGGGCCAAAAAATGTTTATTCTGACTCATCAATAGAGACCAAAAATGTTTATACTAAATCTCAAGTAATACACCATAGTAAACACTTCAAAAATTCACTACAAACCTGTTGGCTCTTCTAGAGACATAGTTTCCCCATTTGGCTCCAGTTGAATATTCCAGAATCAAGTGTACGTCTGCATCTTCTACTTGTTTTCCAGCCACTGTATTAAGAAAAAGAAAAGACTGTTACCTGGGGATCTGCACTTTCTCTGTTTTGTGCCGAAATACTTTTATTTGGCTTCTAAGTACAGCTGCCAAAAAGCTACAAGAAGATTTTTGATCATCTACAACCTTAACTAATAAATATGGCAACACTTGTTATGAAAGCGCAGTTGGGATATTATTATATTGTAATAAGATGACTGTTGCAGTAGGATTTAAAATGATGCATTTTACTTTTTATTTTAAATGAAATTAACATTTCTGTGGATCAGACTCTAGTGCATGCATTTTGCAGTGTGACTGATTACATGGGACTACACTGCAGAAATGCTGCACAACTTCCAGAGCTTTTGCACATCCCATACAGAGACACCGTCTCCACATTGCAGCCATCAGTAAGACATACTGTAAAAAGAGGAAAAATCACTGTGCCATCTTCAGTTCTTTTATGTGAACTTAATTTTAGTCTAGGAACATTACCACCAACTGTGTTGTAGAGGCCCAGTTTATGCATTATAGAGTACATCCTGCTTTTAAGAGAAATATAAAAAAGTAGGAGGCGGCCCCACCCTGAAATGGAGAAGGGAAAATCCCCTCCACTTAGGTAGCATAATAAAAAGGGAATCGGGTTCGTTAATCTTACTCAACCATCTACAGTTCTGACCAAGGGCGCCCGCAGGCAGGTGCAAGGGGGTGCACTTGCACCCCCCTGGATTCGGCTAGCCCGGAGACTTCATTTTCTTTTAATTAAAAAAAAAATGTTTTTTTTTTTCTTTGCGTCAAGTCGCACAGACGGAACAGGTGTTTGCGACATGATTTCATGTTCTCCGTCTGTGCGACTGTTGGCTTACGTCTTTAGCTTCCGCCTCCTCCATCCTGCGCGCGGAATTCCAAATCCAAAAGATGTTGGGACGAGCGTACAAGTGAGAGGTAAGTGTGTGCGTGTGTGTTTTTAAGTGTTTGAGAGGTGTATGCAAGTAAGAAATAGGTAGTTAGGGCCGGGGATGTTAAAAGATGTTGGGACGAGCGTACAAGTGAGAGGTAAGTGTGTGTGTGTGTGTGTGTGTGTTTTTAAGTGTTTGAGAGAGGTGTGTGCAAGTAAGAAATAGGTAGTTAGGGCCGGGGATGTTAAAAGATGTTGGGACGAGCATACAAGTGAGAGGTAAGTGTGTGCGTGTGTGTTTTTAAGTGTTTGAGAGGTGTGTGCAAGTAAGAAATAGGTAGTTAGGGCCGGGGATGTTAAAAGATATTGGGACGAGCATACAAGTGAGAGGTAAGTGTGTGCATGTGTGTTTTTAAGTGTTTGAGAGGTGTGTGCAAGTAAGAAATAGGTAGTTAGGGCCGGGGATGTTAAAAGATGTTGTGACGACAAGTGAGAGGTAAGTGTGTGCGTGTGTGTTTTTAAGTGTTTGAGAGGTGTGTGCAAGTAAGAAATAGGTAGTTAGGGCCGGGGATGTGTGGACAGGGTTGCCAGCTTTTCAAATGTCCAAAGTGGGACATTTTTGGTACAGACATCAGATTTTGCAGGCCGAAACATACCCACGGCCAGTACGAATGATAAAACGTCACTTTTTTCTAAATAAAAGCTTATTTTTGTAGCATTTTATGTTACTTATTCTGTTTCTTATAATATAACAGTCAAACTGCTCACACCAAAGCTGGAGCACTTGTCAGAACCAAGTAGAAAGTATTATACACCGGGTTTAAATCAGTATGTCCCCTTGAAGCCTATTTTAAAACATCGCAAATAATGCAGTTTTATTATATACATATGCATTCATTTTTTATATATATTCATATTTTATTTATATATTTAAATGGCCATAGTTAATAGGATTAGTTGGTTATTTATGTATATTAGGCTGTTATATATAGATCTGCTGAGCACTTTAATATACATCATACAAAGATTTAGACAATATGTGGTTTTATTTAATCCATTAAAGTTTTACTGTTTTAAAATAATGTAAGGTAATTAAGTTAATATATATTGTAATTCTTATATGTTTAGTTTATATATTAATGTTATGGGTCCTTTTATGAAAGGCATACATATAATATTTGAATCTAAAGAGCTTTTAAAATGCATTAAAATGGACTTATTTGCAGAAATGAGGTAACTGAATGGCACTGTAACAAAAGAAAGATGTTGCTTTAAACTAAGATATTTAATGGTTAGTTAATTGTTTAATTATATCAATTAAGTATAATGTATAGCTATATAAACTGAAATAACAGAGCTTGTAATAGAATCTGATGAAGCGTACTATAGCTACGTGAAAGCGCTCATTCCTGTTGGTTTTATTCATGGAATAAAGAAGAAGTTTTCATATTTTTTACTTTATCTGGACTTTTTGCAAGTTAACCTTTGTTGTAGTTGCACTAGACATGATGCATTTAGGCTTAGCTCTCTCTATTTTACTGAGTAAGTGACACGAGATTGTGTTTATGAGTTCACGTGAGTTCACGCTAATAGAGACGTGGAGTATAGCTTTTGAGTGCAACATAAGGGTTCCACAAGCAAACTTTTTGGGGCTTTGGAGTTGCAGATAGCCACATTAAGGTTCTTGCTATTTTTATATGGTATATATATATATATATATATATATATATATACAGTCAAGCATTTTAGTGATGCTGTGGATGTAATGGTTTTGCGTCTTCTGCAGACATATTCAAAGGTATTGGAAGTTTAATGTTTGACAGCTAAAAAATATGCGTTTTATATCATGCTGTACCTGTAATGTCAACTTAGGTACAAAGTGGTATTTTTGATGTGTACTGCACTTTTTAAAAGTTGCTTTATCTTGTGTCGCTTATGCTTCTGATATATATTCTTATTTGGAAGTTAATGATATGTGCTTTCTTAACACGCTGCAAATGTACTGCCTAGTTAGGTTCAATGTTCCGCTCTTGATGAACTCTGAGTTTTACAAATGTTATATGGTTGTGTGGCGCCTATGTTTCTAGTACTAGTTTGAGAATGCAAAATGCGATCAGTTAGTTCGTCTTGTTTAATAACTGCTGTCTTTTATGTACCAGATATGCTGTTTTTTCTGTAATACGGGCTGATGTTTATCACTCATATAGGATGCATTGTGAAAAAGTACACATTGTTTGCTTTTGTAAATAAGATAATGGCCTGAGATTGTGCATTTTCAGAGTTTAGTTATACGCTTAAGCATAATATGAGTGTAACGCAATAATTTTCCCATTGGCTAAGAATTTGACCAATAATGGGTGTACGTAGTATTTTTAAATCTGTGTACTGGATGTTGAGTTGAAAAGTCTGAAGAAGCCTACGGGTGAAAGCGCTTACTATAATTAAAGCTTTATGAATTTAACTGAAGAGCTCTCGTACATTTTTGTATTGTCTTTGAAGAGTTGAAGTACCTGAAGCTGTCTAGTCGATGTTCTTCGTCTCCCATTGCTGCAGTCCTCACATATGGGTAGTCCGCTGTCCACAATTTATTTTTTGTTGTTGTCCAGGTTAGTATGATGCACATGCCAATCATTGGTGCAGCTGAAACACATCAGAAAATGTTTTTTTTTTTAATCCCATACCTGACACTTTTTTTTGTTTGTTTTTGTTCAGTAACATCATTGACAGAAGATCTGCAAGATATTGACAACAAAGGTAGTAGTAGCCCATTGGATTCTTTAGGCTAACTTATAACTTCAAAGCCAATGCATCAGACAAGAAGCGGTCATTCAGATATAGTAGCAATATGATATAGTTCATTACTGACGGCAATTAGTTTTCAGAATTCTTCACGTTGTAGGTTTTGCATCATTTTAAGATGCAGATAAAATAAGTTGAACTGAGCAGTGTTAATGGTGGAAAAGCGAGACGTCAGTGAAAAAACTAAGGAGTCAAGATAGGGAATAGAAATACTTGTTCTGTAATAACTCTCAAAATCCATGACTACTGTGTTTGCTCGGTGTGTCGATTGCAAATCCTTGATAACACTAACTCAATACTAAATTTATCTGCTAGTGATCTTGCCTTACTGAGAATGAGCAGTGTTAATGGTGGAAAAGCGAGACGTCAGTGAAAAAACTAAGGAGTCAAGATAGGGAATAGAAATACTTGTTCTGTAATAACTCTCAAAATCCATGACTACTGTGTTTGCTCGGTGTGTCGATTGCAAATCCTTGATAACACTAACTCAATACTAAATTTATCAGCTAGTGATCTTGCCTTACTGAGAATGTCATTCCTAAAGTGTTCTTCAGCATTGTTGCGGTGCTCCTTGAATATTTTAATAAGTCTGTTGATGTGTTGTTGAGCCTCTACTATATCAAGTTGAACAGACTGAAACATCTGGGCAACAGGCTCAAGAACTGATGAGTAATTTGCAATAATGAAGAGAAAAATAAGAAATGTGCACGATGAGCAAGCGCTGAGTAACATATGTGCATTTTGTCTGGTTTCACCAGCAATGCTCTTCTGAAGATCAGCCAGGCAGTCATATATTTTCTCAAAGTTCTGACTAAACACATGAATGGATTTTTATTTCTCGGTCCATCGTGTCTCACACAGAAGAGGTATATTTGGTGCCAATGCTGGTCGTTTTGGACTGTCATGGAAAAAATAATCTTGATAACATCAGCAGCACTATTCATTTCAGGAACATCATTCAGATCACTGACTACAAGGTTTAATCTGTGAGATGCGCAGTGGATAAAGGCTGTTTTTGGATACTTTTCACAAATCTTTGCCTGACCACCATTCTGGATGCTTGCCATTATGGAGCAGTCGTCATAGCAGTCTGAGTAATTTTTCCAGGTCTAGACCGCACTTTATGCATTCACTGACAATGACATTTGATACAGACTGTGCATCTCTCACGACAATGGGAACAAAATCTGCAAACTCTTCTCGAATACAATCATCATCAACAAACCAAATGCCCAGTGACAACTGCTCAATGTCTGAGATCTGCAGTTTCATCTGCCAATACACGAAATCCAACTGCCCTGTTTGCTGCACAAACAATCTCCTTTTGAAGTATGTGTTCGTATTCTGCCAACAGCTCATTTTTCACCCTATGGGATGTGTACCAAGCATTTCCTGCACCTGTTTCACTGTGCTATTTCAGTATTGTCATCAGCTTCAATACGAAAATCTAACAAGTAACAAATTTCCACCAGAGCCTTCTTTTCCACAGAGAGGAATGTCAAGGGTTGCACAGTAAATAATGGTAGATACAATTGGTTCCAAATTATTTTGGTTCTCTGCAATTTGTTTTCCTACTGCTGCATCTGGCTGTGGAATAACAGCTGTTTCTGGCTTCTGTCGTGTTCATGTATGAGAGAAATTTACAGCATCTTCAGTAGAACCTCTGTGCCATGATGATTGCATATGATTTCTTGCAAGACTCATTGAAAGCATTATATTTTGTGCACACACTAGTGATGAAGCTGCCTTGCAACCCACGGTGAAGTAACTGAGGAAATAATACACAAGTTAAGCAGAGTGGGCCTTTCAAGAGAGGAGAAAATGCAAGCCATGGTGAGTACTGAGGTAACCAACTATATCTGAATATAGTTGGTTAATAAATAATGACATGCATTTCATTTTCAGACTTCATATCATTCAGAAAATTTAATTCTAACATAAATCCTTTTATTCTAGCAACTTTCTAATGTGTCCCTAGTTTTGGGCCTTTATCCCCAACGTTATAACAGGCTTTGTCCACATTTCTTGTGTTAACAGATTGAGAGGTATGGTGTGTATGTGTGTCTGTATGTATAAGAAGGAGGAAGCATACCCCTCAGCTGTCCAGGTTTTTGGAGAATGTCCAGATTTTTCCCCATATTCCTCCTAAAAAGTATTGAAGTTGCTAAGTAATGACAGACATTTGAGTTTTAGATATAATATCCTTTAGAAAAATGCATACTAGCATAAATCCTGTTATTCTAGCAATGTTTTAAGTTCATGAGAGCAATATTTATAATCTGTTCCGATTTTACTTTAGGCTTTGTCCAGATTTCTTGCACTTAAAGGTTGAGGTGTGTGTTAGAGTGAAATGCTCTAGAGTTAGCAGGTGGAATTTATTTTCAAGGAATTGTGAGTTTCAAGGGAAGAGAGTTTTACTGCTGCTCATGCTAAGTCTGCTTAAAATGTGCAATTGTTTTGTTTAGCAAATAGTATAACTATTGTGGTATAGAATTTTTAAAGCAGCACAGCAGGTAGCATACTTGCATCTTGATACAGAGGGCTGTAGGTTCTACTCCCATAACATGTAGATGTGTATTTTAAGGGGGTGTATGTCTTCCTTTGGATGAGCTGCCTAATAACTATGTACTTGTTTTTCAGCTTGCCACCCATTCCCTATTGCAATATACCAGCTTACCATTTTTTTTAATATAACGTAAGCAATTTATTTTTCAAGGGCAGCAGGCAGTGAATTTGTAGATGAAACGATGAAATATAAAGTTGTTTTCTAGCAACAACCTCTTCACTGGTTTCAGATGTCTTTAATGTGGAATTATTCAGATGAGTTTTACTTCTGCAAAGATTCTGCATATTGATTGATATTGGTGAATTGTATGACAGAAGTTTGAGTAGAGTGGTCCTTTTATTGTTGAAATGTTCTGAATTGGCAGGTTGTCATTATTGGTTCATATGATTTGTTTCATTGCTTAAAGGAAAAATGTTCAGAACTATAAATTTAAAACACACTCTAACAAGTGGTGCTGTATTATACAAGGAATATAATTCAATTATTATATAGTATAATTAATAGTCAGGAGGGTGAATCAAATAACTTTTGCATGGTTCTAAAAATGTGTGCAAGGAGCCTATGATTTGAAAACAGCCCAAAGGTAAACTGTCACTGGCTAGATGCATTTTCTTTGAAAGCGGGTTTCAATGTTTCGGTGAATGTGGGTTTCAAAGGCAGAGGAGTTTTAATGCTAAGTCTCTTTTCATTGTAAGACTATTGCTTTGTTTAGGTTTAGTAAATGTCTATCGGTGTTTGTGCTATAAAATTTGAAATAAAAGTTGTAAATGAAATCCAAATATCTGTAATCATTGTAGAAGTAAAGCATAAAACAGTATGCACACTGAGAGATTTGAACAGTGTCTATGACAAATGGAGAAAAATAGCCAAGTATTGGGACACTGGAATGGCTGCGTGGGCAGGGGTGGGGCTGAGTGGGCGGGGACATCGGAGGGGTGGGGCTACATGGGCGGGGCTTGAGTTTGCACCCCCCTGCAAAAAATCCTGCGGGCTCCCTTGGTTCTGACATATGCCAACACACCTTTGTTACAAGGATCACCTCTGCAGTATGACTTATCACATACAGGAAAGTATTAAAGCAATATTCAAGCTGACCAAAATTGTAGGGCAGTGGAGTGCAAAGACCCTGTGGAACTGCAGTGATAAAGCTTGCCCAAATCCCAGCAAAAATGTTCAGGTTGTACTGTCTGGAAGAGGTGTGAAAGAAGATCCAGGTGGCTGCCTTGTAATGCACTGTGTTTACACACAAAGTTGTAGTAGTGGCTATGCCTGAGGTGTGTGCTCTAACTGCCCTTGTAACACCTTTCCATAGCAAAAGGCACTAGAACCTCCTTAGCCATTGTGAACTGGGCTTACTTATAAATGGGTCTTTCCTTTTCCTGACATGAAAGATACAAAATGTTCATTTTTCCTAAAATGATTGGCCTTTTCAAAGCAGACTGGGAGCTGCCGGTATTCATTCAAAAGGTGAATATTTTTTTGGTCTTCTCAAAGCAAAGCAGACTGCATTCATCCAAAGGTGAAGAATTTTTTTCCCGTTCTCGTCAGTGTTTGTTAAGAAAATTGGAAGTCAAGTAGCCAAGTCAACAGTCATCCTGAAAAATAGTTTAGACATAAATGAGGGACTGGTTCTGAAGGTCTGTTTGTCTTTGTGGAAGACTATGAAAGTGTTTTTCACACAAGAGCCTGCAACTGAGATGCTCCTGACTGAAGTTGTTGTTTGTTGTTGTTTGTCTTTTGGCTTTTTCCCCGGTAAGGGGTCGCCACAGCGGAACTCCGGTCCGCTAATGATTGGGAATAGATTTTTACGAAATGCCGAGGTGCCAGCACGACGCCCAACCTTCAACGAAGGCACACCCATTTGCGCATGCATGTCTTTTGAACGCTACCCAACCGCGGGGAGGACATGCAGACTCCACACAGAAGGCACTCCCAAGCCAAGCCGAGAATCGAACGGGAGAACCTCTTGCTGTGAGGTAACAGCGCTACTGCCGTACCACCACAGCATGCTCCTGACTGAAGTAATGGTTATCAAAAACATTTTTTCCAAGACGGGAACTTTAAAAGGTAGAGGCTACCAGTTCAAATGGAGTTGCAGTCAGCTTTTCTAGGATGAAAAGTAGATCCTATGGTTGCTGCTTTCTTACGTGATCTGAAACAAAATTCTTAACAAAATCTGTTTTACTGAAGATACAGCAGACAAGGTGGTCCAATGGCAAACTGACCAAAACACCGAACAGAGGAACTTAAACTGATGCACAAGAAAACCCTTTCTCAAAGACAGTAAGAAGGTAGAGATAAGTTTGCTGTACTGTGGCAGCCTTTGGCTAAATGCTCTTTTATTTACAGCAAGCTGAAGATCTGGCCCACTTGGCTAGGTAAAATTTCTTGGAATGTTTCTTAGCCTCTTTCAGTATCCAAATAACCGATTAAGAGAGGGATTTCTACTGCAGAATCAGGATTCTGTCTTTAAGGCTGCAACTCGGAGAAGCTTTAAGTCACACTGCACCAAAACTAGTAATTGCTGGGATGGGAGATAGTAGAATAAGTTGAGTATCTTAGAGATTTCTGCTACTCAGTTCTTTGAAAAGGGAGAATGGGGGATGTCTTGGCCATAATGGGACATGAGGTTATCAGTCTGCCTCTGCCCTGGATTACGTTCCTTACAACGTTTGGAATTAGTGGTGGGAGCAAAGGCAAAAAGGAGTCTTCTTTTCCAGAGGATAGCTCCATGACTAGGACTCCTGCATGGGAGCCTTCAGTAAAACTTTGTAATTTGAGTCTGGAGTGCACCAGGATACTGCCAGTTTGTGGAAGACTAAGGTCGAGCCTCCATTCATAGGGAGTGAATGTACATCTGATGAGGTGGTCAGCCAACATGTTCTTAGCAAAGGAAACAGAAAAAGCACACTTTGGATTTTCTGCTTTGAAGCCACATAGCAGGTCAGCACAGCTAAGCTGCACAGCTGGTAAGAGGGGGTGCACCCCAGTTTTGTGGTGCAGTCTATTATAACTTTGAGGACACCTAGTAGTAAAATAAGCCTGAAGTGCATAAGTAATGATCAGCATCTCTTTTATGTTGATGAACCCTCAAAGCACATTTGTGTGTTTCTACAAGCTTGGTCAGTGGTATTTGTCACCAAGGCCTAATCATCTTTTCTTAACACCTTTACTGAATTATCACTTATGGCACAGGCAAACATACATTTATATAAAAAAACAAACCATGTTAACAGTTACAAACATTATACAACATGTACATGCCTTTATACAATGATCATCAATCCAGAACTACATAAATTGCTCAATTCCTGCCTTCCCTTAAACCTCATTCCTCCTCCAAAATATTATTTTGCATGTATTGTCCCCACAATTTCCATTTTCTTCTATGTAATTTGTTCCTACATTTTCTAAAGATCCCACCTCCACTTCTATTATCTCTGTTATGATATTCACTACTTTAAACTCAACTGGTTTAACCTTTGATTTCCATTTTCTAGTAATTGCCTTTTTTGGCAGTCACCAGAATTAAATTTGACAAGGCATTATATATATCTTGGCAATTCAGATCCTGTATTCCCACTCAAAAATCATTTCCTTGGTTACACACATTTGCTCAACCAATATTTCTGATGGAGAACTTTGCTGGAAATTTATAGTCGGCCAGCTCATTACACGTCCAAAACATATGTACCCAGTAACCTCTTTCTTCCCCAACACATCTCCAACACTCGCTATCTACCCAAGGAAAAAAATCTTTGGAGTCTGATTGGGGTATAAAACACCTATGAAAACTCCTTCCAAGAAAAACACAAACACTTCTAAATTTGTACATTTGTCAGCCACACATATGTCTTCCCTTTGTTTCCTAACTTCCCAATAGTTTTAACCTCTTCTGATTGATGCCTATAGTTATCATACAATATTTTAAATGCTCTACTAATTATCCCTTTAACAGCAGTTTCTGCTCTCGATTCAGCTAAAAACTCTATGTGAGCAGGTCCTTCACTTAGGAATCACCTATCCCCTTCTCTTTACCTATACTTCGATATCAGTCCCAGAAAAGGAAGGCAGTCTCTAACCTGCAGTCCAAATGTCTTCTTGGCCTCTTCCTATTACCTTTCCCTCCCTACTCATTTGCATCCAATACCTTGATTATTTTGCCAGTTTTCTCCAGTAAATTCCAGCCCCCTCTTTCTTATTCTCTGTAGCTCTAATTGCAGTCATCCTTATTGGCAGAATCTCCTTTTACCATTCTCATGTTGGCTTAGTGCTTAGAGCACTTTATGCATATAATGTTCTGTATGGCTGATGTTACTCTCCTTAAGGACCTGAATCAAAATTCTCACTCTCTCCTTATCTCTTGAATTTCCCCGCTTCATCATCACCCCTTTCCACTTTGAATTATAGCTTTCTGCTTGTGCCATGTATATGAGCCTTAACTGTATAGCTCTACAGTAACCCTTATAATCAGGTGATCCTCAACCATCTTCTTCTACTGAAAGGATCCATTTATACCACCTGATCCTTGCCCAGGGGGTCCTCTCCCAGATAAAATCCTTCAACTATTTACAAATTACTACCCACAACTTCTCTGCTCGATAAAAATATGACCGAATTGTATCCAAAACTAAGGGAAATAAAACATTTTCACTGCTTGTCTATTGTTATCCAAATTCCTAAACAATATCTTCCAGTTTCTCAGCTTCTGCATTATATTTTAGTCTCTTCCCACATATCCTTAGCTACCACAATGGAATCCTTTTTAACCTATATTCCTAAATACTTTACTTACTAATTCATGTATGGCATTATAGTTTACAGGTATAGCCTTTGTTTTTTCATTTTTTTTATATTTTGAAAAAACCTGAAACTGTCTCAGAATGTTCCACAATAATGACATTTCCTTTTCTGGTTGTATCAGGTATGAAATAATATAATCTGCAAAGAAAGCTAAATTTTCCTGATTACCATACTGATTATATGCTTGAATTTCTGAGGCCCTTATTTTCTTTGCAAATGGCTCTAAACATAATGCAAATAACAAAGAGGGAAAAAGACACCCATGCCTCCTTCCTCTGCTCAGACACAGCTAATCAGAGAGGCAACCTTCTACTCGAGTTTTTGCCTCTGAACCTAGTATATCCTCCTAATTAACATTATTATTGTATCAGGGAATACAACAGTTCCTATTGCAGGACTCAAAATCCCAGTTTACTCTGTTGAATGCTTCCTCTTCATCAAGGAACAGCAAAGTACAGTTGTGTACACTTACCATAAATGTAGATGCTCGAGTGTATTCACTGTTGCAGTCATCACACTTGGGTTATCTGCCTGCAGGTAGCCCTCAGTCGGCCCAAATACCAGAGTCTTGGGATTTCTGCGTCGGATGCTGTCACCTCTTTATGACGTCAGGGGTATAAAACATGCAGCAGACGCCATTACATCAGTTTTTCTTGCCCCAGATGTCAGGAGCCCCCAAAATAGGAAGCAATTACATGGTGGAACACCTCCTGTAAAAAGTAAATACCATAGCCATAAGATATGGCCAAAAAGAGTAAAGGTAGAAAGCATAGAGAAGTCAGGGACTGGAGGGAGGATAACCAGGACTGCAACAGTGAATACACTCGAACATCTACATTTATGGTACGTGTACACAACTGTACTATGTCCTTCATGTTTCACTGTTGCAGTCATCACACTTGGGTTGATTCCCAAAGCCGAGGAAGGCTGGAGGCAGTCAAGATGTATTAGGGCTGGCTAGCAGGCCTTGTAAGACTGCTGTGGCAAATCCAGCTCTGGAATTAGAAAATACTGGTAAGTCATGATGATTGGTGAAGGTGTGTACAGAACTCCAGGTTGCAGCTTCCAGAATGTCCCTAGTAGGGACTCCCCTGAGAAATGCTGTAGAAGTTGAGATAGCCCTAGTGGAATGAGTTTTGATCCCCTGTGGGACAGGTCTTCCATGGTATTTGGAGCAGAAATGGATGCAGTGTGCTATCCATTTGGAAATGGCTTGCTTTGAAATGGCCTTGCACTCTACCCCTGTAGCAAAGCTGACTAAAGTCTGTTTTTCAAAATTTCCCTTGCAACTAGCCAGCTTTTTAGTTTTAGCACTCATCTGTTTCTTTGATCTCAGCACTTGTTCAGAACTCATTGTAAGCACTAAATAAGTTACAAATTACTACAGCACTCAACTTTCCTCACGTGTCTAGAGGAAAACAGTTTTTAGTACTTAATAAATAAGCACCTATTCAGGCATGTCTAAAGGTCAGCTCCCAGTGTCTTCTCCGGTCTATCTGATGAATCTGGGCATCTTGGGACATGCAGCAATTGCCTCGTACACAGACAACCCTCTCCTCCTACCACCCAACACTACGACCTGTGAGAGATGTACTTATATAGCCAAACTGGAAGCAAAGCTCTCTTTACCAAAGACTGGCCTAGACGGTCAAGAGAAGGTAAACACCTGCACCGCACCACAGTCATCACATAGTCCCTCAAAATCTACACCACCAAAACACACACACAGAACCGCAAAACACACACCTAAATTCACGAAGGCTCTCAGTACTAATCTGCCCAAACAACAGAGACCTCCAAAGCAGAAATGCAAGCAACCTCCACCCCCCCCAACACAACCCAAATGACACATAGCCCACATACTCAGTGTGCCACTCAACTACAGCCCATAAGGCATAACGTACCCAACACTCTAGTCATAGGTGACTCTATAGTCAGGCACACTGATGTTCCACTCACCAGGCTAAACAAGGAAAAAGTTACTGTCAGCTGGCCTGTCAGGTGCCAGGATCTGCCACATAACGCATGCACTCAGGTCACTCCACAACAAGTACAAATATGACTCTGTCATTGTCCATGTTGGTGTGAATGACCCTAGACGTACCTCCCTGGACTACATGAAAAGAGACATGGAGGAGCTCTCTGATCTTGTAGCCCTGGGTAGCATCATGCCATCACCCTGAATGACACCACAGTACAAGGACAAAATGATTGAATTTAATAACTGGCTAAGCTTCTGGTGTCATTCTAAGGGAATCCAGTATCTGTCTGCCTGGGATGACATGATCGACAGACCATGCTGCTTTGCCAGAGATGGCCTGCACCTGTCACCCTTGGGATTCTGGACACTGGCAAAGGCTCTTGCCACCCCTATAGTGCCTTTTTTAGGCGAGGTTCAAATGACAAATTCACCACCGTAACAGGTACAAGCAAGCAAAATCTGAGGGTAATGCTACTCAATGCTAGAAGTCTAAACCTCAAAATGCACTCACTCGAGGCACTCCTTAAAATGGAGAACACTGACATCTGTGCAGTGACAGAAACCTGGTTCAAAGCTCCAGAGAGCACCCATGCATTACCAGGCTATAATTCATACCACACCTTCGGCTACCAAACCCAGACCCAAGCTAGTTGCCCAGCATAATGCATCCAAGATTATCCAAGTTCAACTAACTCTAGAAAAAAACGCAATCCAGATTGTAGCTTGCTACAGACCCCCCCCCCACCCCCACCATGCCCCAGGATTCCCACTCCTCTTCTCTTGATACACTGAAAAATATTAAGGTACAACCCAACACTCTAATAATGGGTGATTTCAACTACCCTACCATTAACTGGGAAAACTACTCATGTACCAACTCTTTTGCTCAACGTTTTCTGGAAATCATCAATTCCAACGCTTAGGATCAACTTATCCACACCCCCACCAGAGGCAGCAATATACTAGGCCTGGTCATCACCAACATGGGTGACCGGTGTTTCACACCAGAGGTCAGCTCCTCGTTGGTCAGATCCGACCACAAGCTAACCACCCTAGACATCTACATCCCGCTCCCACTCCCCATTAGGAAAACAACCGTAAAAAAATTCTCCAAAGCCAACTTCACGCTTCTTAAGACAGAAGTGGCAAACTTCATGACACCCATGCAGTTGGACAATAGAGGTACGACTGCTGAATCCTACACAAATGCACTTTATAAGCACTTACACAAGTGCATGGATCGTGCTTATCCCTAACAGAACCAAGATGCTATCCTCCAAAAAAAGGAAGTCAATCTGGTGGTCTTCTGCCATAAACAAACTCTACAACTGAAGAAAGAAACTGTTGCAAAAGAGAGTAAAATCCCACGATTGGAGGAACTCCCTGGTCAGCCTCAGTAAGAAGCTGAGATCCCTCATAAAATCCTCCAAAGCTAGTTATGAAAACAAAATTGCCACTGATTCTAAAGACAGCCACAAAGCATTCTACAGCTATGTCAAAAATCTCAATGGCAACACTCAAGATCTGCTCTGAGTTACAGCACAATGACACTAAATATACAGAACCAACTGATATTGCCAACATCCTGGCAAATAAGTTCAGTGCTAACTTTACCCCCCCCCCCTCACCCCCTAAAGGGCCCATCTTATACCGGAAGAATGCAAAGTTCCTGTAATCACAGCTGCACAGGTAAAAACTTCACTCTCCAAAGCCAAGAACACAGCATCCATGGGACCTGACAACATCCCAGGCTGCCTTCTACATGAACTACAGAATGAACTGGCATCCCTGGTTGCTTCAGGCTTTGTGCCCATTGAATGGCACACTGCGACAGTTATCCCACTCCACAAAGGGGAGGCCACAACAGACCCCGGGAACTACCGCCCCATTAGCCTGACGAGCCTCGTCTGCAAGGCCATGGAACGTATCATCATGGAACTCATAAACAAAGACATTGGAGATCTCCAAACCTTGGACCCCACACAGTTTGGGTTTGTAAAAGGCAGATCATGTCTCCTAAACCTGATGGACTTCTTTGAAGTAGTCACCAAAGCCATAGATGAGGGTAAGGTGGTTCACACAGCCTATCTAGGTCTCGCCAAGGCGTTCAACACCATCCCCCACTCTGGAATTATAGATAAACTCACTATACTAGGTATAAATCCCTATGTCACAAGATGGGTTGCCAAATGGCTTACTGAAAGAACCCACACTGTGAAACTAGCAGACTCCAAATCAGACTTCAGACCAGCGGTTCAGTCCTGGGTCCTCTCCTGTTTGGTATCTACTTCTCTGAAGTACAGGCTAACACAGAACGTCTTTGGCTGAGCCATAACAGAAACTCCTAACGATGTGGACATCCTACAAAAGGGCCTCACTGAGACAGATGCCTGGTGTCAAAGACATGGTCTCAAGCTCAATGCCAAAAAGTGCATTGTCATACCCTTTGGTAAAAATTCTGTACCCATGAACTACCACATAGGCGGTAGTCTACTTAACACCGAAAGTGTGATAAAAGACCTTGGGACACAGGTGGACAGTAGTCTCTCCTTTGATAATCACATTGCCAAAGTGGTCAGGAAATCCTTCTGTGTGGCACACCTCATCACAAAAGGTTTCTCATCCAGAAAAAAAAGAGGTCATTGTTCCTCTCTACTCATCACTCATTAGACCCATTATAGAGTACAATGCCCCTTTTGGTATGTACCTCACAAGACATCTACAACAACTGCAAAGGCCGCAAAAATACCTCACAAAGAGGATTACTGGCCTCAAACAGATGCATTACGCAGACAGTCTCAAAAAACTCCAGCTTTACTCCGTCGCACATCACCTACTCAGAGGCGATCTCTGCATAACATACAAAGCTATGTCAAACCCAGAGCTGTTGGACATGCTCCACTTAAAGAAATCCCAATCCTTCCGAGCTACATGCTCTAGGAACCTAAACCTTGTCACCACAATAAACAGAACATGCTGGAGGGATAGATTCCTGTCCCAGAGACTTCCCATACTCTGGAACAGACTACCTATGTCAAACAGAGCTCCTCATTAGCACTCTTCAAGAAAAATCTTGATGATTGGATGGGTAATAGGAAATTCACCACAGGGATCACTTCTGTGGTTCTGCTTGACAGGGGCACAGGAAAATAATTATCTTGGGTGGCGATAGCCAGGGTACATTTTTGGCTAGGCTTGTATAGGCCCTAGGGCCAACAGCCTAGTACCTACCTATGAACCAGCAGCTGGTCAGCTTTTCTGAAAGGCTTAGTCCTGTCAAGGTAGAACCTGAGCTGTCTGTGTATGTTCAAGGAATGCAGGATCCTTTCCCCTTTATTCTGAAGATTAGGAAAAAACGTTGGTAAATGGATGGCTTGGTTTAAAGCCAGACTGGATACTACCTTGGGCATAAAGGATGGGTTAGTCCTGAGGAAAACCCTGTCCGCATGAAAGATAATGAAGGGTTCCACAGCCACAAGAGCCTATAACTTAGACACTTTTCTTGCTGAAGTGATGGCTAGAAGTAAGGCGGTTTTCCAAGAGAGGGATTTTAACTCTGCTGTAGCAGCAGGCTCAAAACGGGGAAGCGTGAGCTTCTCTAGTACAAAGTTAAGGTCCCAGGCAGGAGTGGGAGCTCTCCTTGGGGGTCTTAAATTGTTAGCACCTCTCAGGAACTGTTTGATCAGAGGGTGAGAGAAGAGGGGTAGCTCAGTATTGTAATGAGCTGAGATGGCAGAGACATGAATCTTAATATGAGAAGGACAGGCCTTTCTGGAGCAGCACTGCTAGATAATCTAGGATTTGAGGTAAGGTGGGCGCGGATGTGTCCTTTCCTTCAGACTGGCTCCAAGGACAGTATCTTTTCCACTTGTCTGAATAGGATTTCCTAGTACTAGGCCTCCCGGCCTCAAGGATGACATCTAGCACCTGTTTGCTGAGGGTTGTTGGTGATGTATTCAGGGAATGAGTCAGGCTGCTAGGTTCAGGGTTTGCAGTTGAGGATGCAAAATCTGGCCCTCCTGCTTGGACAGCAGGGAAGGGGTCTGATGCAGGTACTACTGTCAGACTGTGTAAAAGTGGGCACCAGTGCTGGCGTTGCCAGTCTGGTGCAATCAGGAATGTCCTTGGCCTGTTCCGTTTGATCTTGAGTAGTACTTTCTTGAGGAGGGGCAGAGGGGGAAAGGCATATATTGAGAGGTTTTCCCATGTAAAGGATAGGGCATCCACTTTCTATGCTTAGCCGTGGGGAGTTCTGGTGCAAAATTTACTCAATTGATGGTTCTGTGGAGAGGCAAAGAGGTCCCCCACCTGTGGATTAGAAGTTTGAATGAGTTTGGTTCCAGTTTCCACTCGTGTGGGTCCATTAGATTTCTGCTTAAGTCGTCTGCCAGTGAAGTCAGTTTGCCTGGCAGGAATTGAGATTGCAGGTGCACTTGATTGCTTAAGGCTGTGTTCCACAGAGCCATGGCTAGCCTGCAGATTAGGTAGGAATGAGTTCCCCCCTGCTTTTTATGTACCACATAACGGTGGTGTTGTCTGTCTTTATCAAGAGTTGTCCTGGAAGGATAAGGTATTTGAAGGCTGTCAGTGCATTTTGTACAGCTAACATTTATTTTTGATTGATATGCAGGTGCATCTGTCTTGGGCTCCATTCGCCTTGAATGCATTTGCCTGCCATGTGGGCCCCCCATGCATAGTCTAATGCATCTGTTGTCAAGGTTTGGGCGGTGGGGCTTGAGTGAAAGGGAGTCCCTTGCTGTGGTAGCAGGCCCCTGCCCACCAAAGGAACTCTGTCCTTAGGCAAGGAATGATCGGCATCTTTGTTTCCCGGTTCTAAGAATGTTGACACCAGAGACTTTTTAAGTACCACTGAAGTTTCCTCATATGCAGTCTTGCATATGGAATTAGGAGAATGCAATAGGCCATGAACCCTAGGGCTTGCAGTATTTTTCTTGCAGATAGCTGGGTTTGGGTGGTCAGAATTTTGAAGTAGTTTGTCAAATAAACCTGTTTTTCTGGAGTGAGGAATGCCACCTGGGAAGTTGTTCAAGCTTGCTCCCAGGAATAAATTTTTTTGGCTGGGTACCAGATGCAATTTTCTTTTCATTGATGGTATACCCCAAAGAAGTTAGAAGTCTCTTTACAAATGGCAGGTGCTGAAGTAGCAATTCCTGACTGCCTGCCTGAATCAGGCAATCGTCCAAGTATGGGTAAATTTGAATTTTTCTCTGCCTGCAGTATGCAATGGCTGGAGACAGGTATTTTGCCAATATCCTGGGTGCAGTAGATAAGCCAAAGTGAAGTGCAGAGAACTGATAGTGCACAGAGCCTGCCCTGAAATGTAGATATTTCCTGCAAGATTCCCTTATGGGGATGTGCAGATAAGCTTCTTTTAAGGCTAGGGTGACCAGCCAGGAGTCCTTGGCTAGCAAAAGAAGCAGCTGTTGGAGAGTAAGCATTTTGAATTTTGCTACCACCAGGAAGGTGTTGAGAAGTGACAGATCCAGGACAGGGCGCCAAGAGTTTTCTTTTCTGGGCTCCAGAAACAGTCTGGAGTAGAACCCCTGTCCCCTTTGCTCTGGTGGAACAGGTTGAATTGCCCTGACACTGAGAAGAGAAAGTTCTTGCTTTCGGGCCTCTGCCCACTGGTTTTGGGGGAGGTCTGGCAATCCGCTTAAGGTTGGCAGTGAATGGAAGTAGAATCTGTATCCCTGGGATACAATGTTTAAGACCCATCTGTCCTGGGTAATGTACTCCCAGTTTTTTGTATGCAGGGCGAGTTTTCCTCCTAGTGGTGCAAGTACTTGGGCATGGCTGGGAAGGATTAAGGACAAGCCATTGTGAAATTTTTCCATAAGAGGGTGGCTTACCACTCCCTGTTTTTGAGGTGGGAGCACTTTATTGTTTAGATCTGTGCATACCCTGAAACTGTAGTCTTGGTGGTCTGCACCCCTGGGTTTGGACTGAGAAGGTCTGGGAGGGACTAGAAAGGACCTGTTTTTTGAAGGCCAATGCCTACTGAATCTAGGTGGCTGTACCTGTAGGAATTCTTTAACAGTTTGCATAGATTTAGCTTTTTCCCCCATCTTTTTAAGAACTTCTTCTGCTTTCGTGCCAAACAAACATTCTTGGTTTAATGGAGCATCTAGTAATTTTGCTTTGACATGGTCTGGCAAGATTTGTTCCTTCAACCAGGCATGCTTTCTAAGAACAGACCCAGTGACAGCAGCCCTGCAAGATGCTTCTAAAGCATCAAAATCACACTGCAAAGTATGTTTTGCAACTTGGTTTGCAGAATGCATTAACTCTTGTAAATCTTTATGTTCTGCACAATCAGGAATCAACATCATTTTTTGTTTAATTAGTTCCATAATATGCTGCTGGTACTTCAACATGTGAAACTGGCAATTTAAAGCCCTGATGGCAAGAGTTGCAGATGTTTATATCTTCTTTCCCCGTCTGTCTAAGGCTCTAGAATCCCTGTCCGAAGTGGTAGGGTTTTTGGCTGCAGCAGCTTTAATACCTTTAGGTCCCTGGGAAATGGTCTCTGGATCCGCAGTGGGATTTTTAAATAGAACTTTGTGAGAGTCAGGTACTCTGTAGTACCGGTCAGGCTTTCTAGGAGTTGGTGGCAAAGTATCAGTGGTAAGACTGGATTCCATGAAGACATAATCTACAATTTCCAGAACGGGGGGGTGGGGGGGGGATAGCTAGAGGCCTGTGCTGAGACGAGTTTAAAAATTTTGAGTCTCTTTTTGGACTGTGTGTAGTCCTGGCACTCCCAGCGGAAATGCGTTCTTGAGGGTATGCAGGGTTTCACCAAAGGCAGAGGGGATAGAATCCTCTGCATCTGAATCCTCATAGGGAGATAAGGGTATGTCCTGGTAATCTGAGGGATCAGAGTCATCGGAGTTATGGTTTGAAGAATCAGAACGAAAATCAATTCTTTGTCTTTTAGAGGGGGGAGGCTGGCTTCCCCTAACTGAAGTAATAAGGTCTTCAGCCATTCTAAGCATTTGTTTCTATGGCATGGGAGCTTGAGAATGCATGTTGGTTTCCTAGGCGTAGTGCGAACTCTGGGCCTGAGAAATTTGCTAGTTTTAGTCTGGGCCTGAGAAATTTGGTAGTTTTAGTCTGAAATTAAGTAGTCAGTTTAATACGAACATCGAAAGGTCTGAATACACCCTCGGAAGCCAGTGCCTGCACAGCAGCTCCGGACCCATCCAAGGTAGAGACATCGACATCCACAGGTTCCATAGTCGAAGAAGCACCTCGCGGCATACTCCGAATGGGTCTCAGTAGAGGCCTGCAAATCTGTAGAAACCGACAACGAGGAACGTCATAGTCTGGGCCTAAACAGGTGACACAGTAAGAATGAAAATTTCTGAGAGTTATTTGCTTTCCACAGGCAAGACAATTGTTAACTTTTTTTGACATCAGTTAGAGCAAGAAAAAAAGATCCCTAATGGGGTACTTAGCTTTAGAAGACTTCAGGTCTGAAACTTGAATAATGAAAATTTCAGGTAGTGGCCGACCAGTACTTGCGAACTGCTTCTGCTTCAGGCTCTGCTCAGCAAGAAAAGCTGATGTAATAGCGTCGGCTGCATGTTTTATACCCCTGATGACTTGTCATCATGGAAGAGGCGACAGATTCCGACGCAGAAAACCCAAGACTCTGGTATTCGGGCCGACTGAGGGCTACCTGCAGGCAGATAACCCAAGTGTGATGACTGCAACAGTGAAACACGAAGAACATCAACAGTGATATTTTCTTACCTTGTGTTTCCCTCTGGATCATCATTGTTCTATTAATGTTGTCAAACATTTCCTCCCATCCACAAAATCATATCTATATCTATCAATCTTGGCAACACCTTTGCCAGTCCTTTAGTTGTTATAAGTAAACACTTTATAATAATGGTTTAAAACTGAAATGGGCTTATATGAAACTAGATCTAATGGGCGTTTGCCATCTTTAGGTATTATAGCCACCACAGCTTTCTTCCAGGATGTTAGTACATCCCTTTCCTTTTAAAATACTGTTACACAAAACCTTCCAGATCATTCTTCCCTCCCTCTTCCAAACTTCCACAGGAATACCATCTATTCCTAGAGACTTTCCTGACTATTATACATCACTATTTTATTTAATCTCTTCCTATCTTAACTTTTAATTGTTGAGCCTCATCTACCCCTAGCCATGGCATTCTTGAGTCTTCCCATAAATATTTCCATTTGTGCTGTTTTTTTTTTTTTTTTTTTTTAATTTCCACATTTCTCTCCTTTATACAACTTTCCATAAAATTTCTGAAATATCCCCAGCACCTGTATAGGACCTCTGGTTACTTTTCTTCTTTATAGGCTACCTAAGTATGGCAACAATGGCAACATCCTTTTCTACTTTCTGTTGCCAGTCATTGTGCTAAAAGATTTTGTACTTTGGAGTTGTCAAAAGACAGCTGCTTAATACCAATCTTTCTAAATTCATGCATATTAACGAGGTAATCCCTCATTTTTTTTTAAGCATTCTGTAGTTGCTCCTCTTCCTGTTGTGAGATTCCCCCTATTCTGCAATACTTTAACATTTACCATGCCCTCTAAATAATTCTGGTTACTTCTTAACCATATCTCCCTTTCTTTTAAATTCCACCCTATTTTTAAACTCCACTTGAATTTCATCCCACTCCCTAGCTATATTTTCAGAAGAAATTTCTATCTTTAATAGCTCCTGAATAATTTCCACTACCCATTCCTTAAATTCCTCTATTTTCAACAGATAGGTGGGAAAGTGCCAGTGTCTCATTTTTATTTCATTACCCTGTGTTTTTATTTTAGTCATTATTGGCACATGATCTGAAATAGTTACTGGGTGTGTATCAAGACTAAGTACATGTTCTTGTGAAATGTAAATTCTATCTAGCCTAGCCCAGCTTTTGTATCTTGGGGAGTAATATGCAAATTCACTCCGAATTCCTAGTACTGAATTTACAACTTCCATGCCAGTTATTTACATAAATTTTGTTCTTCAAAAATCTACCCTCCTTTGTTATATTTTCACTCCTGGGCCCCCAGACGGATCTACTTCAGAAGCTCAAAGTTTCAAAACTTCAAACTTCAAAAGGCTGAGACCATAAGATCAAAGTTTTGAAACTTTGAAAACGTAATAAAAATAAAAACATTTTTTTTTTACATTTTTGAAGGGGGGCAAGCCCCCCTGCACCACCCACATCCCCTGCTAAGTAAATATAACTCCAAGATCACACTACAGTGAGGAAAACGGGAAATTTCCTTTTCCGTGCTGTACAGCGATCTCCATTCAAAACAAAGTTTCAAAACTTCGATCTTATGGTCTCGGCCTTTTGAAGTTCAAAGTTTTGAAACTTCGAGGTTCTGAAGGGGATCCCCCCCAGAAAAAAATCTTCACTGTTGGAAATCAAACTCTAGTCCCAACCTATAAGTAATATTCCTAGCTGAAAGCTAATAATTCCTCCTAGAATTTTCTTAAGCTCCATTATAGTAGTTTCAGATGGAATATACATACATGCCAGTGTAATCCCTATTCCCTTGCCAGTACCCACTTAGTACTACAAAACTACCATTATTATCTTTTTTATCCTCTTCTATCACTATTGGAGCTCCTCTTACAATTAATGGAAGTACTCCTCTATTCCTTTGCCCCAATTATTTCTCTGAATAATCATCATGAAACCCCTTCTTTTTAAAATTCACATGTTCAGTTCTTTCCAAGTGCATCTCCTGTAGCATAGTTATTTGCACTCGACATTGTTTAATATAGTTCAGTACTCCTTCGGTTTTGTACTTATCTGTAAAACCACTGACATATAAAGACATTACAGAAAGCATCACTGTATTAAAAAGTTATTACTCCCAACTTTTGTGTGTATCGGCTTTTTTTATTAAGTGTCTAGTTCCAGCTTTTGTGTTGCATGCATACACTGTTGGGCAGGCTGATCTTTTATACAGTTGTTTGTTGTCATATCTGTGACTCCCCACCACTGCCAACCAGTAAATCCTCAGCATTGGCAACGGTGGGGGACATTCACTGAGAGGATAATAGGTGTACACACAGTATTTCCAGATGCAGCTCTCTGCATCAAGTGCAACTTCCCTTAAGAGCGGAGAGAAACCACAGTAAGTCCTGGGCTGGTTTCTCCTTATTTCTCCAGATCCCCAATAAGACTCCCCCACTGGTACAGCTACAGAGTTGAGATCAAAGCTGAGTTACCAAGCTAAGACCCTCCAGCACCCTCTCTGTCCAACCAGTGTTTTGTGTCCATCCCCAAGTAGCTGACACACACACTCTTTGAGGTTTGATTTACTTACACACACACACGCACACAAACACCTGAGAAAGGCTGACATAGGTTTACTAGTTATGCCCCTTCTGCCCAGACTATAACGTAGTTTTCACTTCCACCAGTCACTCTTGCCAGCTACCTTAAGGCCCTTAACAAAGGGTGTCCAGTCTTACTGAGTAATAATATTAACAAAAATGGTAGTTTAACCAAGAGCAAAGCTATTAGGAGTGCCGCAAACAGTGTCACCACACAAATATGCAAATACTCTCAAAACTTAAATATCTCTCACAGATCAGCCACAATGAAAGGTTTAAATATATTTAATAAATTAAAAAAAAAAACAAGACAAATAAATATATATTAACAGTGACATCAGAGTTCAAAATCACAGGAAATATTTAAAATAACATTGCAGTACAGGCTCACACAAATAAAAAAAAAAAAAATTTAAACTAAGCTTCGCTATATTCCTGACTGTATCTAAGAGAGGTACTATACCCTAGCAACTTACTATTAGAGCAAGGCAGATGTGGTGGATGGTTCTTGTTGTTGTCAGGTCCAAGATAGAAAGCTCCATCTCACTAACAGACTTCTCAAAATGATATCTAAAATATTACTGCTGGGATAGCTTGCAGAATGACATCATTTCAGGTCATCTGACTTCCAGTTCTCATGCAAACCGCCATTGCTGAAGCTGGTAGTATTTACCATCTACCAGTAAAAATACTCAAAGGCTTTTGCTCAGATCTTTGGCAGACGATGGAAGTCCTAAATCAATTACATTCTTTCATGCTTCCAAAATAGCAATTAGTTCACACTAAAGATAATACAGAAAGCTTCCTAGTACAGACTTTGTGTCTCTAACTGCATTGAAACATTTTTATGGCATAGCCTATAAAGTAATTTAATTTCAGATATTTTTCTAAAGTTTGCTGGACTGAGGTTTACAGTTACAATAGTGCATGTACATTTCTGTTCTCTTCCAGTAGGGCACACAGTGGATACATTTTAAACACAGCACTTTACAAATACGTTTTCAACACAAACAACTGTACAGAGCAGTCTGATATACACATGACATACAGTTCTAATACACTTGTGACACAAGCATCTTATATAAATTAGTTTGATATTTACAAATGACATATACTTATTTACAAAATTCCAGCTAGCTGTGCTGGCAGTACCTCCTTTTGTCACACTTCTTCCACCCTTGGAAGCCACAAGCTAGTTTTTCAAGTGACCCTTGAGAAATGTTGCTTGAGAGGAATGAGCCTGTCTGGGAATACCTCACCCCCATTCCCTGTCTTGAGATTATAGCTGCCTTTGCAGTGCTGACCCCATTATGGTGCTGCACTGTCATATCATATACCTACAACCCTAGGTTGCACCTTAGTAACTTGGCATTTTGCTGGCTGTCTCGATGTAGCCATGTTAAGGGACTGTGGTCTGTAACTACAGTGAATTTCCTTCCATACAGATAAGTCTGAAGTTTCTGCAGTGCCTATACTATGGCTAGACATTCATTTTCTACAGCTGCCTAGCATTCCTCCCTGGGTTGGAGCCTACAGCTGAGGTATACCACTGCGTGCTCTTCTCCCCCTGAGGAAGCCTGACTGAGTACATCCCCACCCCATGGTTTGGAGTATCCGCCTACACCACAAATTCTTGGCTGTAATCTGGATTAGCTAAGACGGGGGTCCTCCCAAAGCTCCTTTAAGATTCTGGAGTGCCTGCTCACATGCTGGGGGTCCACACTACCTTATCTGGTCTATTTCCCCTTGTCAGGTCTGTGAAGGGAGCAGCTATGGTACTACAATTGGGGACAAACTTTCTGTAGTACCCTGCTGTCCCCAAGAATGCCCTCACCTGCTTTTTGGTAATAGGGGCAGACCATATCTGAATGGCTTCCATTTTGGCAGGTTCTGGTCTGATCTTACCACTCCCCACTCTATGCCCCAGGTAGGAGACCTCTGTCGTACCCACCTGACACTTACTGGGCTTAACTGTCAACCCTGCCCTCTGCAGTCTACTCGGCACCTGCCTGACATGTTATGGTGCTCTTGGCAGGACTGGTTGCACATGGCAATAACATCCAGGTAAGCCAAGGGCAAAATCTCCTGCTCCTGCTAGGATACGATCTACCAGCCTATGGACAGTTGCTAGGGCATTTTTGTTCCAAAGGGCATCTTCATGAACTCGTACAAGCCGAAAGGATTCACAAAGGCTGACCTCTCTCTCTAGCACTGGGAGTCAGGGGCACCTGCCAGTACTCCTTGGTAAGATCAATAGGGGTAAGATACTTAGCTCCACCCAGATGCTGTAGAGCTTCATCTGTCCTAGGCATGGAGTAACCTGCTGTAGGGCTTCATCTGTCCTAGGCATGGAGTAACCATCTGACTCTGTGTGACTATTTAGCTTCCTGTAGTCAACACAGAAGCTGGGGCTGCCATCCTTTTTTTGGTATCAGCACCACTGGGGAGGCCCAGGGACTGCTTAACTCCTGGATTACCCCCACTTCCAAGATTTCATGCATCTCCTCCCCCAGAGTCTGTTTGACTCACTCAGGCACCCTATAAGGGGGCTGCCTGATAGGCGTTTGGGGTCCTGTATCCACATGGTGCTGTACCAGGTGGGTACACTTTAGTTTCCCAGTGAACATGCCCCCAAGCTCTTGTAACACTGCTTGTATTTCACACACCTGGGTAGGGGACAGCTGCTGGTATATTGCTATCCCTTCTACTGAGTTGTCAGTCCAAGCCTCACTGGAGGAGATCAGTCACCAGATCTCCTCGTACTCCTCCTACCATCCGCTGCAAATACTTAGCACCAGGGTCTCCCTATCATGGTAAGGATTTATCAGGTTAACATAGTACAGTCTGTGACCCTGCCTCCTGCTTAGCAGTCCTACCATGTACTTATCACTGACCTTCCTTACCACTTTGAAGGGTCCATCCCAAACTGCCTGGAGTTTGCATCTAACAGTACTGAGAACCATAACCTGCTGCCCCACAGCATACTCTCTACCTCAAGCATTCCTGTCACAGCAGACCTTTTTCTACTGTTGGGCTTCTGCCAGGTTCTCCTGGGCCAAGCCCATGAGTACCCTGAGCCTTGTCCTGAAGTTTTAGGACATATGCCACAACAGACTCCTCGTGGGATTCATACTCACCCTCCCACTCATCTTGAATCAAATCTAGAGATCCCCTCACCCTATGTCCATCCAACAAAAAGGGTGAAAAAACTGTGGATTCCTGGGGCACCTCTCTGTAAGCAAACAGATGAAGCAAATATTGGTCTTCACTCCCTCTTAAACTGGTCTGCAAATGCCTGTAGAATGGTCTTTAGTGTAGAGTTTAACCTTTCCACAACACCATTAGCCTGAGGATGGTATGTGGGAGATTTAGGTGCTTCACCCCACAGTGCTTCCACAGACAAGCCAGCAGGTGTGACATGAAATTGGCACCCGTCGGTCAGTATTTCTTTTGGGAAGCCTACCCTGCTGAAAATCTCTAACAAAGCATTTGCCACTTTTTATGCCTCGATGGAGGACAGAGCCACCGCCTCAGGGTATCTGGTAGCATAATCTACTACCACTACGATATAATTCTTCAATGTGGAACTTTGGGTACTCAGAGGCCCCACAATATCCATAGTTACCCTCTGAAACTGCTCCTCAATCACAGCTAAAAGCATCAAAGGAGCCTTGACCCGGACTCCTGCCTTGCCTACTTTTTGGCACTGTTCACAGGTCCTGCAGTACCCTGTTACATTCCTGAAAATCCTACACCAATAAAAGTTTTGCATAATACGTTGCTTGGTATGCCTTATGCCCATATGACCTGCAAAGGGAATGTCATAGGCTATGGCTAGAAGTGCTCTGAGCACTACCAACTGCTGTATTACCTCACCCACTAGCCCTCTCTCAGGGGTCCAGTCTCTATACAGTAACCCTTTGTCCCAGTATACAGATTCCCCTTTTCCTGGGGAATCAGGCACCTCCCTGGCTACCTCCCTTCAAGCCTTGTAATGTAGGGTCTGAGAGCTAAGCTTGTTTCACCTCTCTTTTTGTAACCCTTCCCAGCTTCCCTTCCACAGGAAGTCTGGTATCTTCTGACAGAAGTGCCTCACGGTCAGCCTGGGTACTACTACTCACACCTCTGCCCTTGCAGTCACTCTGTTCAAGGGAACATTAGTATTCACCAGCAACTGTGGCTCACCTTCAGTCTCACTGCTACAGGGTAGCTCCCTCTGAAGTAACCACCTCACGAGTCCTGGCTTCAAGTGTGTGGTCTGTCTGGGCCCCTCCCCCAGGCTACAAGACCCACATGCTTGTCTCCAAGCCTGACTGCATGTAACTGCATGCACACAAGGTACAGCATTATCAAAATCATTCCCCATCAGGACATCTGTAGGGATATCCTCAAACACACCTATTTGCATGCTTCCTTTTCCACCCTCTCAGTCAAGGTGAACCCTAGCCAAAGGTATTTGGAAGGGGGTCCCTCCTAAAGCGAACTGAAGTAGACTGCCCAAGCAAGTAGTGCTCCTCTTTAACCACTGTAGGCTTCACAATGGTTAGATCAGAGGCGGTCTCTCTCTTAACAGTGGCACGTTTCCCATCTACTAAGATAGTATATAACCCCTTGTGGTAGTTTGGTATAGGATATAACCTCTTTTGGTAGTTTGGTATCCTTGTTGTCTCCAGACAAATTACTGATGACATTCTGTTTTTCCCACTTGCTGGTTCCCCTACCTTTTATTCTCCACCTTGCCTCCGTGGACATCTATATGTTACATGGCCCAACTGCTTACATTTAAAACATTCAACCCTTGATCCCGGCTGTGTACCTGAACTAGTGGCTTCCGCTGTTACTGGCAGACTCTGTTGGGGTGGTTTAGGTTCCTCATCATGTGTTCCCTTACATCCAAGTGCAGTACTGGGTACCCCCTTCTTGGGCAGTGATGCCCTGCTTCCTAAGTAGAGACCCTCTTTTTTTCCCCAGCTCATCTGCAAAGTCTGCCAACCAAATTCTCATGTTCTCAGGCAAAGTGCTAAGGGATTGCTCCCTCACCATAAGGTCTACCAGCCCTTCAAAAGTGGTGACTCACCTACCTAGGAAAATAACTGCTTAACTCAGCAACATAATCACACACACTTTCATCTGCTTTGCATCTATGCTCATGAAACATTTCTCTATAAGCTTCAGATGTTAACTTAAAGCATTCCCATAAACAATTTTTCACTGCATTATAATTTAAGTAATCAGTATCAGACAATTTAGAAATAGCAGTGACAGCTTTACAATGGAGTAAGGGGGTCAGGAACCATACCCAGAGCCCTTGGTCAACATTATACTGTTTACAAACTCTTTCAAACATATGAATAAAACTATCAAAATTATCAACTTCTGTAAATTGTGGAAAAAATTTACTGAACTTTATTGCTTCTGGGGTTTGGTTATTCCTTTCCCCTTTAGCTCCATGATCCTGGCGAAGAGTCAGCATCTCCTTTTCATGTTGCCTCTAACTCTTTTTCTTTGGTTTCCAGACATCTCAGTCTCACTGCTGATTCTAATTCTATTTGTTTCTAATGCTTCCATCTGTCTGCTGTTTCGAGTTCCAAACGTTTGGCCTCCAGTTCAAGTCTACAACTCCAAATGGATTTTTAAGTCCTCTGAGGCAAAGTTGAACTGTCCATATTCTGAGAGCTGTACATTCCCAAGGCAAGTCTGGTTGTCTTCCTGGTTGCTGGTCTCTGATGCAGCTGTGACTAAGACTGCAATCATTTCCACTTTAGTCAGGTTGGCATGCACTAGTCCTTTGGCTTGGCACATCTCAGTCAACTGGCTCCTTGTCAGCTTGCCATATTCCTCCGGTGACATCCTTGCCTGCACTCCCTGACTAAAAAAAATAAATAAACTACAGTGATAAGAAACTCTGTACTCTCAAGCAGCCACGTGGGAGACAGTCAAACACCTTCTTTAGTGACCAGTGTTTACAGGCTACAACAGTTCAATATCCACACCAATGAATCCCAGTATGTGATGTGGTGATCCCACCACTGTTCACCAATAAATATGTGATGGGGATATCCCACAACTGCCCATCAATTAATATTTCACAACCCAGCACTGCCAACCAGTAATCAAGGAGCCTCAATCCTCACCACTGCAACAGTGTGGGACGTTCACTGAGAGGATACCTGGTACACACGCAGTATTTTCAGATGCAGCTCTCTGCATCAAATGCAATTTCCCTTAAGAGCACACAGAGACCACAGTCTTTCCTGGTCTGGTTTCCCTCTCTTTCTCCAGATCCTCATTAAGACTCCCCATGGGCACAGCTACAGAGGTGAGATCTCAGCTGAGTGACTAAGGCAACACCTCCAGCATCCTCTCTGTCTAAGCAGTGCTTCACGTCCCTGCCCAAGTAGCTCACACACACACACACACACACACACACACACACACACACACACACACACACACACCTGGGAAAGGCTGGCACAGGTTTACTAGCTATGCTTCCTTCTGCCCAAACTACAAGGTAGTTTTCACTGTCATCAGTCACTCTTGCCAGCTTAAGGCCCTTAACAAAGGGTGTCTGATCTTACTGTGCAACATTAATATTAACAAAATGGTAGTTTGACCAAGAGCAAGGCTATTAGGAATGACCCACATAGTGTCACCAAATAAATATGCAAATACTCTCAAAACTTAAATATCTCTACACAGATCAGCCGCAATGAAAGGTTTAAATATATTTAATAATAAATAATAAAAGAACAAGAAAATGCTAAATTTATATTTACAGTGACATCAGAGATCATAATCACATGAAATACTTAAAGTAACACTGCAGTACAGGCTCACACAAAGAAAAACAAAACCTAAACTAAGCTTCACTATAGTCTTGACTATACCTAAGAGAGTTACCCTAGCAACTTACTATTAGAGCAAGGCAGATGTGGTGAATGGTCCTGGGAACTATCGCCCTATTAGACTGATGAGCCTGGTCTGCAAGGCTATGGAACGTATCATCATGGAACTCAAAGACAGTGGTAACCTCCAAACTCTGGACGCCACCCAGTTTGGGTTTGTGAAAGACAGATCATGCCTTCTGAGCCTGATCGACCTCTCTGAGGCAGTCACCAAAGCCGCAGACAAGGGTAAGGTGGTTCACACAGCCTATCTTGACCTCACCAATGCTTTTGACACCATCCCCTATTCTGGAATTATAGCTAAACTCACTAAACTAGATATAAATCCCTACGTCACAAGATGGGTTGCCAACTGGCTCACTGACAGAATCCACACTGTAAAAGCTGCAGACTCCAAATCTGACTTCAAAACAGTGACAAGTAAAGTCCCACAGGGTTCAGTGCTGGGACCTCTCCTGTTTGGTATCTACGTCTCTGAAGTACAGGCGAACATAGAACGCCTCTGGCTAACGAAGTTCGCAGATGACTGCAAACTAGGAGCCATAGTTGAGTCCCCAAATAATGTGGACATCCTACAGAGGGGCCCTCACTGAGACAGATGCTTGGTGTCAGAGGCATGGCTTCAAGCTCAATGCCAAAAAGTGCACTGTCATCCCCTTTGGTAAAAACTCTGTACCCATGAACTACCATATAAATGGCAGTCTACTTAACGGCAAATGTGTGATAAGAGACCTTGGGACCAAGGTGGGCAGTAGTCTCTCCTTTGATAATCACATCGCCACAGTAGTCAGGAAATCCTTCTATGTGGCATATCTCATCACAAAAAGGTTCTCATCCAGGAAAACAAGAGGTCATTGTTCCCCTCTACTCGGCACTCATTAGACCCATTATTGAGTACAACACCACTTTTGGAATGTACCTCACACGACATCTGCAGCAGCTGGAAAGGCCACAGAAGTACCTCACAAAGAGGATTACTGGCCTCACACAGATGCCCTACACTGACCATCTCAAACAACTCCAACTTTACTCTGTAGCATATCGCCTACTCTGAAGAGATCTCTGCCTAACATATAAAGCTATGTTAAACCCAGCATTGCTGGACATGCTACACCTAAAGAAATTCCAATCCCTCAGAGCTACACACACTCTAGGGATCTAAACCTCGTCTCCACAATAAACAGCACATGCTGGAGCAATAGATTCCTGTCCCAGAGACTTTCTATACCCTGGAACAAGCTGCCCATCTATGTCAGGCAAAATTCTACATTAGCACTCTTCAAGAAAAATCTTGATGAGTGGATAGGAAATAGGAAATAAACCCCAGGGATCACTTCTGTGACTCTGCTCGATGAGAGCACAGGAAATTAACTTTCTTGGGTGGCATAAGCCAGGGAACCTTGTTGGCTAGGCTTACTTAGGCACTTGGGGCAGATAGCTTAGTACCTACCTATGAACCCAAGTGGAAGACATAAAACAATTACATTCCTTCATGCTTCCAAAAGAGCAATTAATTCACCCTGGAGACAATACAGAAAGCTTAAGTACAGACTTTGTGTCTCTAGCTGAACTGAAACATCTTTATGGCGTAGCCTATAAAGTAATTTAATTTCAGATATTTTTCTACAGTTTGCTAGACTGAGGTTAACATCCTGTATTTCAGTTTCCAGTGTTAAAATATAAATATTTAAACAGTGACAATAGTGCATGTACATTTCGGTTCTCTTCCAGTAGGGCACAATGTGGATACATTTTAAACACAGCACTTTACAGATACCTTTTCAAAACAAACATCTGTACAGAGCAGTTAAATATGCACGACATATAGTTCTAATACATTTGTAACACAAGCTCCTTATATAAATTAGTTTGATATTCACAAATGACCACTATTTACAAAATTCTAGCTAGCTGTGCTGGCAGTACCTCCTTTTCATCACAATATCCATTTGATGTTGCATCTTACACACATTTTTGTTTTATTGAAAGTCCTCAAACAAACAAACAAAAAAAAAACAAACAAACCCCCAATACCCCCACTAAAACCTATTAGCTTAACACAAACACACAAAACTATGTACATCTTCAAATTTGGAACTTTTACCCTGCTAATAGGAACAAGTGTCCCAATCTGACAGCCACATTAACAGACTTGAGTTAACCTGAAAGAAAGGTTATCCATGCTAAGTCTCATGATACAGCTTGTGCTTCTAGCAAGTGCTATCTGTTTTTGTCTCATCTTTACAGCTCTCCCAGCTGAGAAAATACCTGAATGCTTTAAGAAAACCGCATCTCAAAGCCATTTCTCTTTATTAGACCATCTCCCAGAATACATAAGGACCAGATGCTGAGTTGCTACTAAACATACATTTATTTGCTAGAAAAAAGTTTTTTAATATTCAATGTTCTTTTTCATTTACTTACTTTCTTTTAAAACTTGTTACTAGATCAAGCTAAGGGCCTTAATTCAGTCACTTCCATATACAAGAATGAGAAAAAGTAAATCATTTTTTTCTTTTGTCATGCTCTTAACTGGACTTTTTTTTTTTTTTTTTTTTTTTAACATTGCAGTGGCAACATTTCTTAAAACTGAACAAAGTGATGCTGAGTAGGGTGAAAAAAACAGGGGCACCAGTTTACTTTAGTATCCCCATTACATTTAAAAATTTAAAAATAGCCAAGAAAACTTTATTTTATAGCATGAAAAGATAATCTTGCACTACAAAAATATTACTCTGAGAAAAATTTGTTTTATAGTTAACTTTCTCTCTCCTCTTCCCCTCTCCTAAGTCATTTTTATGAACATTAATGGTATGAAGTAGGGCATATGCTTAAGAGTCCCCAACAAGTTTAACAAAGTCCAAAAAAGTCCAACATTTCCAGATTTCCTTGTTCTGTCATGTTTCACAAACAATTATTGCTTTGTAATCCGACATTTGTCAATTTCCAAGTTACATGTTATATTTCCGTTCATATGCACCTCCTAAATACTGTCTGTGCTTCATTACATACATACTCTTGATTCTTCCAGTGAATTTTTGTGTTTTCCTTCTCTCAAGCATTTTCCATTGAAACATTGGAAAAGGTTTCACTGGTACAGTCTCTGTTGTCATCATTACCAGAAGAAGAAGGAGCAGAATCTCCTTCTGTTTCACAGCTCACTTTTTTACTGGACAAACTTTTGTTTTTCCTCCTTAGCATGCACTCGCATCAAAAATGATTTTGTCCTTCCAGGAAAATTTTTGCAGATAGCTGGGTACAGTAATTTGAATCTCACACCTGCTTCTCCACATTCCTCTAATAATGGAATATTTTTACTCCTCTGCTCATCAAACACTTTGCTGTCTCCCACTTTTAGTACTTTGTCCTTCTGTCAGAATCAACTCCTTCTGCTGGTAGGATTGCATCTGTACTATTAAAGGTATAGGTTGCTTTCTCATAGCCAGGTTTGGAGCATACACATGATGTGCCCTTTCAACCAACAACTCCTGGTATGAATACCAGTCCAGCTGCTTTCATAAAATGAATACAGTCTGTTCCTTCCAGCTTCTCTGATACAGCAGAAAATCTTAGGTTTACCCCAAGTGCTTTTTCCACTAATTCTATTATTTTTGAAACATTTCTTCTTGAGCAGTCTGATATTCAGCCAGCATTTTTTTCAATTTGATCTCTGATTTTTGCAGTTTTATCACCTCATCTGAATATCTGTTTAAAGGTTCTTCCATTTTTCCAGCCTTTTCTTATTTGAGTTATTATACTCCATCTGTGTTTCATTTATTTTATCAGGTCTATGTGCAGTTGTATTATACTTTCCTCTAGGTTACTGGAAGTTGTGCATGGAGCTTGGACTGCATTTTGCTGAACAGCTGCAGTACTCTTCCCAGTCAGTGTTTTTTCCTTCATCTTTTAAAGCAGATTTTATTTCAGGTCCTCTGTATTTCTTTTTTCCTGGCATCCAGGCAGTGCACTTACTAGCCAGTTACTGAAATTTACCCAGAAATACAAGTCCACTGGTCTTCTCTGATGAGTTTCTGTTTTTGCACTGGGAGAGCTAGAATTAAGCTGTTACTCAATGCACAGCCATCTTGAAGTCCTCTAAAGGAGCTGCACTTTGTTATTCAGATGCCTAGAATATTTAAGACTTCATTGCACTATTAAGGACTTGCAAAGCAGCACACTTGTGAATATTTTTGGTCGCATCCTTCTAATGAAAAAATAATGTCAGTGTTATGGAAAAATACACAATTTTTAATTCTGAAGTAATCTAAACTTAGTACTAGGATTGCCACATTTCAAATGCTCAGACTGACACATTTGTTGACAAGTGTTTGCCTGATAAACCACATCTACAGTAAAGGTAAAAATATTTTCATGTTATTATTAAAGACTTGTGATGTGGCTATTTAGTTGCATCTATTTTTAGTTCCTTTAAGGCATTTTCAATAGGTTACAATTTGAATGTTGTTAGAAAATCATTTTCTCCTAAAATTCTAGACATTTGCCATTTGTTTTTGCAAGACAAAACTGCCAACTCTGGACAGTCCTACAAAAAGTGGGGCAGTTGGTAATCGTATTCAATATTTGCATGCTCTGGGTATGTATTTAATTCCCCCTCATTCTGGTGAGTGGAGCAGAAGCACAACAATCATCTGTGAGAAAGATCAGGAGTTTTCTCTTGAAGGATCTTATGAAAGAAAAGTAGTTTGTAATGCACAGAGTAGAATGGCATTATGTAGACACGCTGATACTGAGTTGAAAGTTACAAAAGTATAGTGAACTAGGCTGGATAGCTAGAAGATGGTAAATAAAGTATGTCAATAAGAAATTTGTGTATGCAGTTATATTTATGGTATTTGGAAAAAGAGGTTAAGTAGATATTAAGTAATAGAGGCAGGTGTGTGTGTGTGTGTATGCTTCTCTCTCTCATATTTACACACACACACACACACACACACACACACACACACACACACACACACACACACACACACACACACACACACACACACGCCTCTATTACTTAATATCTACTTAACCTCTTTTTCCAAATACCATAAATATAACTGCGTACACAAATGTCTTATTGACATACTTTACCATCTTCTAGCTATCCACTTTTTTCCCACAAGCCCTGTCTAGCCACCACTGCCATGCCTTTTCACTTTCCCCCTTCTATTAAACCTTCACTCTCATACACCTCATCCAGGTCTATGGTGAATGGTCAAATACAATGTTTATTGAACAGCCATTTACCACACAATCAGCATTAAATATTGCTTTACACGAAAGGCCATATAATCATAAATAATTACATTGAACGATCATAGTTGGCGAACATAAACAAAAGGACAAAAATACATACTTATCTGTATGGTAGGGTTAAGGAAATCTGTGATCTCAGAGTTTGGATATCTAATAAGTGGGGGATGCACCCACACATGAGGATTTGGTGAACACTGGACCCACCTGATCTGCCCCACCACACCCCCTGCTAATTATATATGTACCAACCCCAAGATCGCACTATAGTGGGGAAAGGGCAGACTATTTAGATCACACTACAGTTGGAAAATGGTAGATTCCTTATCCCTACCATACCGATAAACAAAACTCGCCATAGTACATACTTATGTTGGTCAGCTGTGATCATTTGATGTAATTATTTACAATCTTATGGCCTTGAAATAAGCAAAGTTACACATTGAGCAACAAGAGACAAAGACAGTTACACTAAAAGATAATGATATTGTTGGAGAAATAGAACAAGTGGGAAGAGAACAATTTCTTTTTCGTCCCCTATGTCTGGTGCTGATCATAAGCCCCTTCCCAACCAATCAGCCCATTTGCTTCCCAGCAGTGGGAAGAGGGTCAGCTGACAGAGACAATCACTTAGGCACCATACAGGTGATTTGATAATCTTTCCATTATGCCTAATCGATCTATGGTGCATCCTTGAAGGGAAAGGAGCATACACTAGGATGACTGCCCTGGACACCACTCATTTCCACAAGGGGACAGTGGCAGCAAATCAGCCTTGGCCCTCCTGTCCCTTAAAAGTAATACAATTTCCTGGTCTCCACCAGAGAAATCCTATGTCCTCTACAGATGAGGTGAGCAAACCATGCTCTTTCACCCTGCCTGGCTCCATGGGTGACAGGGCATGTAATCAAACCTCAGTCATCTGGGCTGCTATCAGGGCTCCATCCTCCTGCACACTAAGCCAGGCAGAAGAAAAGACAATTGCTTACATGTGCTATCCCAAGAATAAGATGGTCCGAGAGACATAATACTGCTTGAATGCATACACTATGTAACAGGGATATCTTTGATACAGTGCTGAAGTCTGCTGCAATGTTCATCCAGTATACTACTATAAAAGGTAAACTTTGGTACAGATGTCTAGTAAGTGAATATGTCTCATCCTATAGATATAAACAGGAACAAAATATTTTAAGTAAAAACTTGCATTGAATAAACTTCAAGACACTACTTACTGAGACTGTTAATACAGTATTGCAGCTGGTGAATATCAGCCATAAGAAAATGTTAATATTAGGTCTGAACTGAACTATGGTGAACTGGAATCACATGACTGTACAATTATGAGACTTTCTGAAGTTACTTTATGTAAAATAAGGTGAAGTACTAACAATATGAAACCGTTAATGCGATGATACAAGTGCAATATTGTGTAGCACTGACTATATGACTGGGCAGTTTTTATATTCATATGATTGGACAATAAAAATTACTAATGTTAGGCTTGAACTGGAATATGCTGAGGTATTGAATACAATTTACACAGGTTTGCAGGCTGGGGTCTTTTTAAGCCTAGCATCCCAAATCTCTGATAAGTTCTGGTATCCTTGGTAAGTGTAAACAGGGGCTTGGAAGATGAAGCATTTACAAGCAGGGGCCTAGCAGCTGAACCATTTACAGGCTGCCTGTATCCATTAGAGACATAGGTGCCAAGTCGGGAATGACTTTATTCTTTATGTAAAATAATTATCAAGCTAGCACACAGTGAAGTATTAACCATATGAATAAGCAGTTCTTTGATCTGAGCAAATGCGTGTAATATACTTAATTTTGACCTTTCTGAGTTTCTTTTGTTAATCAGCATTTGAAACAATCGGGCCTTGGGGATGATAATTAGGTTTAATTAACTGCACAATATTGTGAACTATTAACTACATGGACTGTCAACATGAGTTTGATTTGAAATGATGCTATTCATTACATGAGGGAGAAATGTGTAGACTGAATAATCACTGTAGAGTAGGGTGAAGTACTGACCATAAGTGATAAAATTACAAAAGAAAACCTGCAAGAAAAGAATCTGGATCATGTAATATAAATGTAAGCTTGGATTCCAAATATGAAGTGGCATATAGTGTAGGTCTAAATGCTTCTCATAGATTACACTAAACAAGTTACACAAACTTATGTCATAAGATTATTTCATATTGAATTTGTGTAAATTACTTTTGAGCAAATACAGATTTTGGAGAAAAAAAACGACATATTTGATTTCAGAGTGGTACATTAGAGTAAGTTGTTTCAATTGTGTTTAAATCGGAAAGATAAAGGTTGGATATGGATGTGTCTAGTGAAGAATTTGTCCAACAACATAAAGTAAATAAAAGATTAGTTACCATGACTTGGGGTAGAGGAGAGTTGCATTTACCACTGAAGGGGAAGGCCATGTTGTATACAAGATTACTAGCAATGTCTTTTGGCTTTTCCCGGTTAGGGGTCGCCACAGCAGAACTCCGGTCTGCTAATGATTGGCAGTGGATTTTTACAGTGCCGAGTTGCCAGCCTGACGCCCAACCTTCAAAGAAGGCACACCCATTAACACACGCACCTACCTGCATGTCTTTAAACGTCACTCAACCGCGGGGAGGACATGCAGATGCCACACAGAAGGCACTCCAGCCAAGAATTGAACGGGAGAACCTCTTGCTGTGAGGCAACAATGCTAACCGCTGCACCACCGCATACTTGTACACAAGATTACTGAAAATTATTATTAGAATGGGGAGGATGACAGATGAATCCTCTGTAAGCAGTTGTGTCGACTAAGCTTTACTGACTGGACAGGAGGCATTTTGTATGTTTAAAAAATATGCAGCAACAGAGCTGATAAGAGATATTCCTTCTCCCCTGCTGGTTGCCCTAATAGATGGCTTGGATGATGCCTTGGCCAAAGCAGGGGCCTGGTATATGATGAAGTGTAAGCATAAAATAATTGCAAGGCTGTAGATACCATAGAGGCTGTTGAAGATATGAGATACAAAAGAGATATATCAGTTGTGCTGACTGTGCTTTATTCAACTGAATCAGATGAACATAAGAGGTATGTAAGAATACAGGTGACCAAGAAACAGAAATAGGTCTCCTGTTGGTTAAACTGATGGGTGGACAAAGTGGTTTCCATGTCAAAGCAGAGGCAAGATATAGACTGGTGAAGTTAGCAAATATGAAAGTGGGTAAAAGTGAGGAGACTTACAATTTGCATCATTAAGTTGTTATATAATGAAAAGATGATGCCCTTGGTACTACATCATTAATCATTATTGTTAAACTCATAACTGGATTATTTAAACAAGTGGTATTTGGCACACTTTATAGTATTGTACAAATTGGATGCAGGCAGAGGAAGGAGGTATATAAAACTAAGTGACATTGCAACTGGGTCATGATTGAAAATATACCCACAGTGGTTCAGTTCACCTACCAGCTATATAAAAAAATAAAATAAACAAAAGATAAATCCACTGTATTTTCATCATCAAGCTCTCAAAATACAACTTAATGGGCAAGGTTGCTTGTTTGCTGTGGGTTTTGGGGAGACAGGCTAGAGAGCACCACATTCATGTATAACGGGACATGATGAACAGTAATAGGATAAGAAAAGATCAGAGCAGAAGATTATAGATGATCGTGGGTTATGGTCGAAAGCAGGATTGGCACTTAAGGAAACTTTATGGAAACTGGTGGAACTAGGGTGATTAACAGGACAGATTAATTCCAGTGATGTGGAGTACTAGTAGTGCACCCAGTTTTCACACCAAATTGTGTATTATTTTAAGACGTTACAGGACTGTTTATAGATATGCTTTCCTAAATATAAGAAGGTGTTTCAGATTAATGCCCAAGTATAGTGTCATACAGCTACATTGGACAAACAGCCAGCCAGTAGCATTGCTAGGGTAGGTTGAAGGGGGTGGCCACCCTGCCTGCAATGTGTTAGGTATGCCATTTGTACATCCTTTTTTTTTTTTTTTTTTTTTTGCTCTGTGATACAAAAGGCTTTGAGTGAATGAGAGTCTGACTTCTGCCTCAGTAAAGAGAAAGTACAGTTGTGTACACCTACCATAAATGTAGATGTTCGAGTGTCTTCACTGTTGCAGTCATAACTGTAGGGTGTTCCTGCCGGCAGGCAGCCCGAGGTCGGCCAGAATCACAAAGTCTGGGTCCGGCGTCGGCTGCACAAGCTAGTACCCTGACGTCAGTACGCTCTGGTACATAGCCCTCAGCCGACGCCATCTTCTCCAGCCTTTCTTGCCCCAGATGTCAGAAATCCCCAATAAACAAAAAATGAGTTCCACAAGGAAACACAAACACACCATAAAGTGAAAAGGAAGGGATAGGAGGGAGGGAAACACCAACTGCAACAGTGAAGACACTCGAACATCTACATTTATGGTAGGTGTACACAACTGTACTATGTTCTTCGTGTTTCACTGTTGCAGTCATAACTGTAGGGTGGAATCCCAAAGCAGTGAAGAAAGGGAGGAGGCTTAGATAGAAGGGGCAGCAAGAAGGCCCTGCAAAACAGCAGAGGCAAAACCTGCCCTGGTTTTAGAGTACAAAGGGAGATTGTAGTGCTTGGAAAAGGTATGCACAGAACTCCAAGTGGCAGCTTCCAAGATATCCTTGGTAGGTACTCCTCTGAGAAAAGCAGTAGAAGTGGCAGCAGCTCTAGTAGAATGACTTCTCACAGTACCTGGAAACTGTTTCCCATGATGAGTGTAACAAAATCTTATTCCATAGGCAATCCATTTGGAAATAGTTTGTTTGGAAATAGCCTTTCCAAGAGAACTGGAGGCAAAAGAAACAAACAATTGGTTAGATTTTCTGAATTCTTTAGTCTTGTCCAAGTAAAAACGTAACTGTCTGTGTACGTCCAATGAATGCAAAATCCTTTCCCCTTTATTTTGAGGATTAGGAAAGACGGTAGGAAGGTGAATAGTCTGATTTAAAGCAACTTTCGAAATCACCTTAGGCATGAAAGTAGGATTGGTCCTCAAGGATACTCTGTCTAGATGGAAAATCAGGTATGGCTTAAGAGCTTGCAACTCTGAAACCCTTCTGGCAGAAGTCAATGCTAACAAAAGAACTGTCTTCCAGGATAAAAATTTAATATCAGAAGCCGCAGCAGGCTCAAAAGGAGGCAAAGTGAGTTTTTCCAAAACATAGTTAAGATCCCAGGCAGGGACAGGAGGGGTCCTAGGAGGCCTCAAATTCTTAGCCCCTCTCAAGAATTGTCTCACCAATGGATGAGAAAAGACAGGAGGATCAGTATTAAAATGAGCAGATATAGCAGAAGCATGAATCTTAATGGAAGAAAAGGAAAGGCCTTTAGACAAAAGGTCTGAAAGGTAAAGCAAAATAGACGAGAGATCAGGCACAAAAGGGTTAAAGCCACGGTCCTGCATCCAAATGCAAAACCTTTTCCATTTAGAGGCATAGGATTTCCTAGTGCTAGGCCGTCTGGCTTCTAGAAGAACATCCAAAACTTGTTTGGGGAGCTTAGAAGAAATCAAAGTTACTTGAAGAGCCAAGCTGCCAGGCAAAGGGTCTTGAGATGAGGGTGTAGCATCTGACCCTGATGCTGGGACAGAAGAGAAGGGTACAGAGGAAGGATCCAAGGAGGTTCCAAGCAGAGGTGTTGTAAGGTTGGATACCAAAACTGTCGAGGCCAATTCGGAGCAATCAAGATGATGAACTTGGGCTTGTCTTGTTTTATCTTTAGTAATATCCGGGGAAGAAGAGGAAGAGGAGGGAAGGCATATCCCGAAAGGTTCCTCCAACTAAATGACAGGGCATCCACTTTCCAAGCTGTGTTGTGGAAGGCCCTGGTGCAAAAGAGAGGCAGCTGATGGTTGAGATGGGATGCAAACAGATCTATCTGGGGACACCCCCAAACTGCAGTTATCCTGTTGAATAAGTTGGTGTCTAGCATCCATTCGTGAGGATCCAAAATGTTTCTGCTTAGGCTGTCTGCTAAGAGATTCTGTTTTCCTGGAATGAATTGAGCCTGAAGATGCAGATTCAGACTTAGAGCTATGTCCCATAAAGTCATAGCTAGTCTGCAAAGGGGGTATGAATGAGAGCCCCCCTGCTTGTTTATGTACCACATGACTGTGGTGTTGTCTGTACGAATTAGAAGAGGGCCTGGTTGCAAAAGGTTCTTGAAGGCTAGAAGAGCATTTTGAACTGCCAACATTTCCTTCAGATTGATGTGCCAGTGAAGGTGTTTCGTTGTCCAGGTCCCCTGCTGGCAATTGTTTAGAAAATGTGCTCCCCAAGCATAATCCGAAGCGTCCGTGGTTATGATTTGAGAAGGTTGAGGTAGACGAAAAGGCTTCCCTTCGTTTAAAGTGCACACCCTGGACCACCAAAGGAACTCCTTCTGGAGGCAGGGGATCAGAGGAATTAAAGTGTCCAGATCTTGGTAATGCTGAGACCATACACTTTTCAGGTACCATTGAAGCTTTCTCATATGAAGCCTTGCATTTGGAATCAACAGAATGCATGAAGCCATATAGCCCAGTGCCTGCAGGAATTTCCTTGCAGTGAGCTGAGTTAAGGTTGCCAAGGTTTTGAAAATTGAAGCCAGCTGTATTTGTTTTTCTGGCGTAAGGAAAGCCCTTTGTAAGGCTGTATTTAGGAGGGCTCCCAAAAATATCATTTGTTGAGAAGGAACCAATTGGGACTTTTTTATGTTCACTGAAAATCCCAGGAGGAGGAAGAGACGTTGAACAAAATCCAGATGCAGAAGTAAAAGGTCCTTGCTGTCTGCCTGGATAAGGCAGTCATCCAAATAGGGGTAAATCTGAATCCCCTGAAGTCTGCAATAAGCCACTACTGGGGCCAGGCACTTGGTAAAAACCCTGGGCACAGTAGATAAACCAAAGGGCAGTACAGAGAATTGAAAGTGCCTCGAGCCTGCTTTGAATCTGAGGAATCTCCTGCGTTCTTGCCTGATGGGAATGTGTAAGTAGACCTCCTTTAGGTCCAATGTCACCATCCAAGCGTCCTGGGAGAGTACTGGAAGCAGTTGTTGTAGAGTAAGCATTTTGAATTTTGGAATTTCCAAAAAAGTGTTTAACACTGAAAAGTCCAGAATTGGTCTCCATGAGTTTTGTTTTCTTGGAACCAGAAATAGTCTTGAGTAAAAACCTTTTCCCTTTTCTGAGAGAGGAACAGGCTCTATGGCTCTCATGGCCAGTAGAGCATCCACTTGATTTAAGGCCTCTGCCCATTGATGTTTTGGCAGATCTGGCCAACCGATAACCCTTGGCAAAGTATGAAAATGGAACTTGTAGCCTCTTAAAATCACGTCCAATACCCATTTGTCCTGGGTAATAGGAGTCCAATTTCTGTAAAAAAAGAGAAAGCTTTTCTCCGAGAGGGGCATCCAGGTAAGGGGGTCCTGAAGCCCAACCGAGAGAGTCATTGAGTCTGCTTCCTTTGAGATTGGGATCTGTCTTCTCCCCTTCTAGGTGAAGAAGCAGTCCATTGTCTGGATCTGTAAGAGGCCTGAGCTTGACCACGACCTCTGGAGCGTCTATACCTTCCCCTTTGAGGCCTGTCAGACGTGGGAAAGGACCAATTTTTGGAGGGCCAATTCCTGGAAAATCTAGGAGGCTGAACTTGTAAGAAATCTTTCACAGTCTGCATAGATTTTGCCTTTTCTTCCATCTTTTTAATAACCTCTTCAGCCTTGGATCCAAATAAAACATCATGCTGAACAGGGGCATCTAAAAGTTTAGCCTTAACCTGCTCTGGCAAACTCTGTTCTCTAATCCAGGCATGTCTCCTAATAACAGTACCAGAGGCTGCGGCCCTGCAAGAAGCTTCCAAAGCATCAAAACCACAATGCAAACTATGCTTGTTCACTTGTTCAGTTGCATGCAATACATCCTGCAATTCCTTATCCTCTGCACAAGCTGGAGAGGAAGCAAGCTTTTGCTTCAAAACAGACAAAAGAAATTGCTGATACTTAAACATATGAAACTGGCAATTTAAAGCCCTAATAGCAAGGGTAGCAGAAGTATATACCTTTTTACCCCACCTGTCTAAGGCACGAGAATCCTTCTCGGAGGGAATAGGATTCTTGGAAGAAGCCACCTTAGCAGCCTTAGAACCCTGAGAAATAGTTTCAGGATCCGCAGAAGGGTTCTTGAATAAGAATAAATGAGAATCAGGGACCCTGTAAAATCTATCAGGCTTAGAAGGAGCAGGAGGCATGGAATCAGGATTCAAATTAGCCTCAGAAAAGGCATCATCCACAATATCAAGAACAGGAGGAATAGCTAAAGGCCTGTGTTGAGGAAGAAGAAGGAATTCCCTGAGCCTCTTCTTGGAAGCAGAATAATCCTGACCTTCCCAATGAAAATGTTCCCTCATCTCATGTAAGGTCTCCCCAAAAGAGAAATCCTCAGGCGGAGAAGCAGAGGGCAGGGAATCCTCTGCATCCGAATCCTCATAAGGAGGAAAAGAATATTCCTGATCAGAGGAAGAAACAGAAGATACAGAAGCCTGGTCAGAGGAATCCAAAGGAACATCCTGTCGAGGCCTTTTCTCTGGAGGGGGATGAGAATCCCTAATCATTGTAAGCAAATCCTCAGCCATCCTTAGCAATTGCTTCTGTGTCTTGGGAGTAGCTTCAGAAGTAGCTGGAGCAGAAACTTTAGGTTTAACTGGAGTCTTGGCCTTTGCCTTTGAAATGGTGATGTGAGTAGGCCTGAATACCTCCTCAGAAGCCGGTACCTGCACAGCGGTTCCGGACCCATCTAAGGGAGCGACGTCCAAAGGTCCTGCAGCAGATAAAACAATAGGCCTTGATGGCTCCCCATGGGAGTCCGTATCGGCCATCGGTTCAGAAGTGGCGGACGACAGGGGCTGCAAAAGCGCCTCACTGACGACAGCCGAACCGGACACTGATTCCAGCTGCGACGAATCCGGTTTGGACCTTGGAGGCCTGTCCTTGTCTTTGCGCTTCTTTTGAATTCTGGTAGAATCCGACGACATTCTATAATTGAAGCGTCTGCCAAAGTAATTTAAAGCCCAGCCGTACCGACGCTTAATGGTGCGAGAATTGAACCTGGCACAGAACCGACAACAAGAAACGTCATGGTCAGGGCCCAAGCAAGGTAGACAGTAAGAGTGGAAATCTTTATGAGGTATCCGTTTCCCACACGCTATACAATTATTAACTTTTTCTGACATCGGAGGAACAAGAAAAAGATTCCCCAACAGGCTACTTAGCTTTGAGAAGAGAAGTAAGAACTTCGGACAGACAGCAATCAAATGCGTAGATCGAAAATCGCCAACCAATGACTTGCGAACTGCTTTCCACCGCACGGCAAGAAAGACTGGAGAAGATGGCGTCGGCTGAGGGCTATGTACCAGAGCGTACTGACGTCAGGGTACTAGCTTGTGCAGCCGACGCCGGACCCAGACTTTGTGATTCTGGCCGACCTCGGGCTGCCTGCCGGCAGGAACACCCTACAGTTATGACTGCAACAGTGAAACACGAAGAACATCTGAGTGAAAGGGTTAATTTAGTTATTCTTTATAAAACAGAACTATTCTAGCAGTTTGATAAGACACCTGTATATTAGTCTGCGTGACTAAAAGACACCTGCTTATTATATTCTATCACATTTCTAGAAGTCTAATGAGGTACTTGTTTGTTACATTCTTTTATATTCTTCTCAAGTGAAACTGCAGAGTCATAGGGGTTGGCAGGCTTGACGGAACATTCTGGGATGGGGTGGTCTGTTCTGGAATGTCTTTGTTGATCCCTAAAGTTCCCAGGAAAACTGATAAACAGCCAGGGTATAAAAACCGGGACTCCCTGTTGGTTGAACAAGCCTCACCTGTGGAGTGGACGCACTGTCCAGGATTTTCCCAATACAGTCTCCTACCTGACCGCAACAGGGCTTCCCGGTCGAAGTGTGGGCTAAGATGAAGTCTCTTACTTTAATCGGTGATATATTAACCTTTTCTTTTCCTTTTGTTCAATATTACTATTAATATTAATGCTTGCCTGACAGAAATATAGCTGGTTTGATATTAATATTAATGTTTGCTTGACTTAAAAGTATAACTGGTTTGATATTACTATTAATGCTTGCCTGATATAGAAGCGGAAGAGTGCATTGTCTAATAAAGCTTTGTTTATTATAGTAAAAATTCTTTGTCTTAATCATTTCTGTCCTGCTAAAAAAATAGTGTTTAGACTATCCATTTTTTGGTGCAGTGAGCAGGGTACAAAATGTTTAAGAAAAAGTTTATATGTGTAAATGTATTCATTGTTTTGATCAGTATGTACAAAAGTATAAATCTCCCACTGAATTGTAAAGACAGATATCCTTGCTTTTGTTTATGTGTTAGACAGCTGGAATGTTTCAGCCCTACTGCTCACAGTGGAATGTTTTTAACAGAGGTAAGAAATTATCAATGCTGAATTAAAATACATGCCAATGTTAAAGAGACATGACATACAGGTTAGAAAGTATATGCAAACTGTTTTAGACACTTGTAAAGATTTGCATGAAGTTTGTGCAAATGTACAAAATTTAAAGAATTGGTCATGACAAATATGAAGATTCATGGTGGGTTAAATATAAAATAAATTCCAGTTCAGCTGACATAGCTAAAGTCCTCAGAAAGATGTTTTGGGTGTGGCCATTTAGGAAAACAGAGTAACCATACACATTTATGTTGTGTAGAGTATACTAGAACTAACAGTCAAGTTACATGAATACAGTTTATTCCGGATTTAACAAGTGTAACAGCTGCATACAGCTCCATGCAAACGTACAAATACGTTGGGATTTAAAGGGTTAAAAATTACAGCAGCTAACAGTTCAAAGTGTAACAGCATCGTACTAGGTATGGACATGTCAGAGTTGACTACAAAGTTAGTAGAGTATTTTAACATTACAGTTATGGCAGTTTTTTTTTTTTTTTTTGTAGCAAAAAAAAAAAAAAAAGTCCTTGCATTAAACACTTTTTGGCCATTTATTTAGAAGTAAGAGTATTTGACAATGTTTTCTGGAGTTATAGTTCAAACTCCGTATTTAGCAATCAAAATTTTGCTAAATAACAGTAAAAAAGTTAGTCAGACATTCCTACAGTGTAAGCAAATGGTGCACGTTTCTGAAAGGATGAAAAGTACTACACTGGGTTTGCAATACTGACATTGAAAAAGTAAGACAAACCAATTATGGCTAAGTTACCAAGATACATGGCAGCACAGAGGGCTGAGCTAAAAGCTGTACAATATGTTTTGAAACATTTACATCCAGTAAATATTTACAATAACAGTGTTTATGTAATATATGGCATAATATATGGCAATGTGGGCTAAAAGAAGGTTTACTGATAGTGCAGGGCTGATTCAAGACTACAAGTTTCAGGGACAGTTCAGTATTTTAAAGTTAAAAGCAAAACATCAATAATGGATAAAAGACTTGCAAAAAATATACCAAAAAAATAGCCAAAAAGCAAAGTAAAACACTGATTAGGAAATGCCAGAAAATGCAGTCATTTACAGCAAGTACAGACAACTGCACTGAAACAAGCACTTTGCTTCAGTATCATTTTTACTTAGCTTATCTCGTAAAAAGGCTTTTTACTTGATAGATACCTTACTGTTTTTTGTTTACAAAATTGCTAAAAAAAATAGGCACATAAAAAAGGAGTATTTGTAAGGAACTCAGAGGAAAAAAAATAAAGTTTATTAGCTAATTGGTTTCTAAAAAATAACATACTCTGCACTTAAGTCAAATACTTTCTCCATTGTATAAAGTAGCCAGGAAGAAGTATGAATTTAATTGGGAAGATGAACAACAATAAGTCTTTAAAATAACTAAACAAGCAATACAACAGGCCCTTGGTTTATGGCCTATGCAAAAGGGAGAGGTAGAATTGCATGTACCAGTACATGACCAGTATGCTAACTGGAGTTTATAGCAGAAACAGGGTGCAAAACGAATACATTTAGGATTCTGAATTAAAGTTACCTGAAGCAGGGATTAGGTATACTTCCTTTGAAAAAAACAACTGCTAGCTTTTTATTGGCTCTTGTAAATACCAAACAAATGACTGTAGGACATACTTACTGTATTTTTAAGACCTGAAATTCCTATTATGCAATGGGAGATGAGTTCACCTAAGACTCACCGGATAGAACATGCACAGGAACTACATTCCAGATCGACCTAAGGTAGGCATAGGACGGGTGCCTACGTTACATAAAAAGAAAGCTCACATATCTGTGCCTGATGAATTACAATTACAAATCGCTATTTGAAACAATTCCAGTAAATGAATCTCCTGTTAAATGGGGAAAGCCTTTTCTTCAGCTATCATTAAAGAAGTGACAACATACTTGGTTTATAGACGGGTCAGCTAAATATGTAGGAAATAAGAGGTGCTGGAAAGCTGCATCTTATAATCCTACTACTAAGAAATTATTAACTACTACAGGTGATGGTAAGACTAGTCAGTATCCTGAGCTTTATGGAGTTTGTCAGGCTTTGAGGCAAGAGACACCAGTAACATGTCACATTTATACTGATTACTCATCAGTGGCAAATGGTTTAGCCACTTGGTTATGCTCAGTGTGCAGACTCTTACAGACAAGCATACTAAAATTACTGAGGCAGATGCTATAAAAAAAAAAAAAAAAAAAGACCAAAATGCAACAGAACAATTTGGCATGGCGAGATGGGTTCAACAGAAATGCAGACATTTGGGAAAACAAGCCACTTACAGGTGGGCACAAACAAGGGAATTTTGATTTCTATAAATGTGATTAAAACTGTTATTTCACAATGCCCTATATGCCAGCACATACAACATAGACCAATACCATATATTGTACAAGGACATTTAGGTAGGGGCAAGTTACCCGGACAAATCTGGCTGCTTGATTACATAAGACCATTACCTTTTAACAAAGGATGTCAGTACGCATGTGCAGCAGTAGACACTTATTCAGAACATCTGCTCGCTTATCCATGTAAGAGAGCTACACAGGTAAACACTATAAAAACAATTGATTTGATTATTCTGTACTACGGTCTTCCTTTGCAAATACAAACTAATAATGGTTCACATTTTAAAGGAAAAATGGTACAGGATTACAGTAAACAGCATAATACTGACAAATAATGGGAGGTGTAATTGATGCTGATTACCAAGGTGAAATTAAAGTAGTACTGTTAAACAGCGGTGATTCTGATCTGTTGATACAAAAGGGAGACAGAATTGCTCAACTGATTATTATGCCAATATACATATATATGGAAACTGTAACAAAATGTACAGCTCCTGCTGCTTTAACTGTAAAAAGAAACAAAGGATTTGAATCTACAAACCTGAACAATAGGGCAGAAATCAGGATTCCATCACCAGATAAGCAGCCTGAACAGGCTGAGGTTATTGCAACTAAAAAGGATAATACTATCTTAGTGATAAAACCAGGCCAAAAAAATGAAACTATGTGCCTGCAAGTAAATGTTATTTATGAAAATAATTATGCAATTCTACTCTGAGTTTTAGATTCTTCTGAAAAATGCGATATTCATTGTCTGTGTTATCAGTGTACTGTGTGGGGCCCATTTGACAGAAGCTATGACTCCCAGTATAGGACTCACCCAGCAAAACATCATGATGATTCAGTCGGGATTGGTTAACGGTACACAGAATAAAACACAAAAAACTTTCACCTGTCCTACTGGACAAGGATGTTCTACTGCTAATTTAACTTTTAAATAAAACTACCATTTGGAGACTGAGGAGAGGACATTTATATATTTAGTTACTGGAAAAGGACAAGTCATGGTAACAATTAAAAATAAAATAACGAACATAAAATGCTGCAAATGCAGGAGAAAACAAGCCTGGTATGATACATTGTTGAGTGGCATAAGTACAAAAACATTAAATTCAGTTGACATCAAAACATTGGCTAACAAATTAAAGGTTACTTACTGGTCAAGATATCTCTCAAATTATACATTTGCAGGCCCAGTAAAATCCCACAATATGGCATACACAAAGACAATGGTTAGCTATCCATTGTTTGTTAAATGAATGTAACTGAATTTGTGAAATGGACAAGGTGTTCTCTACAATCTTTGTATGTACAAATCCAAAAAAAAAAAAATCTATGTTCAAACAAAACTTTTAGTAAAAAAATGAGTATGTTTGGCAACAATTATTTGATAGATGGATCCCAGGTGAGAAATGGATAAAACTATATCCTGATAAAACTCAATGTACTAACAGGGCAAATAATGCATTTCAGTGTTACTAATCCAAAGATTATGTGTGAGTTTTTGGTTTTTGCCTTTAGTGTTTGAACCTCCAATTCATTCCTTCCAGTATTAGATGCCACAAATAAAAGAAAATTATGTAGACTTTAACAAGACTCAAACTGAAACACTGCAGTGACACTATAAATAAACTGATCTATGCACAACATTGTCTTGTGTATGAACCATGTGTTCTGGAACACTCAGGCAACATATATAAATGGACTAGATTACCTTCTACTTTTAAAATGTAAAAATTACTCTGCTATTTGTATGTTTAGCAACAAATCAGCCTTTATATTTCATTACAAGGACTCTTTTTATTGGATGTTTATGCGGTCATTAAATTCTTTGTATGAGTTAAGTAACATGTCACAACAGTTACAGGAACATCTACAAATTGTAAATCATAGCATACTGCATCATAAAATGAATTGTGAGTTACAGACTAATTCTGATACATCACACAATTTAATGAATGGTCAAAATCAAGAACAAAATTATTAAATTAGATAATTCATCCTGTTTTGATAATTATGGTCTTAATTGTATTAACATTCTAGAATTATTTAGCTTATCAGATACATCAAAAACTGCAAAGTTATTATCGTTCTCATATGCAAGTCAAAAGTCAAAGGATCAAATGCGATACAAATGTGATATTTTTACCTTGAGTGAATGAGAAACTGACTTTTGCCTCACTAAACAGAACTGAGTGAAAGGGTTAATTTAGTTACTCTTTATGAAACAGAACTATTTCATCATCTAGCCTGTGTGACTAAAAGACACTTATTTTAACATTTCGAGCAGTTTGATAAGATACCTGTATATAAGTCTATGTGACTAAAAGACACCTGCTTATTATATTCGTTCAGATTTCTAGAAGTCTAATAAGGTACTTGTTTGTCACATTCTTTTACATTTTTCTCAAGTAAAATTACAGAGTCATAGGGGTTGGCAGGCTTGACTGAACATTCTGGGATGGGTGGCCAATATCTCTGGTCTGTTCTGAAATGTTTTTGTTGATCCCTAAAGGTCATGTTTCCAGGAAAACTGGTAAACAGCCAGGATATAAAAACCGGGACTACCTGTCAGTTGGTTGAAGCCTCACCAGTGGAGTGGACACACTGCCCAGAATTTTCCTGATACAGTCTCCTACCTGACCGCAACGGGGCTTCCCGGTCGAAGTGTGGGCTAGGATGAGGTCTCTTACTTTATAGGTGATATATTAACTTTTCTTTTCCTTTTGTTTAATATTAATGCTTGCCTGACATAGAAGTACAGCTGGTTTTATATCAATATTAATGCTTGCCTGATACAGAAGTATAGGTAGTTTGATATTAATATTAATGCTTGCCTGATACAGAAGTATAGGTGGTTTGACATTAATATTAATGCTTGCCTAATACAGAAGTATAGGTGGTTTGATAGTAATATTAATGCTTGCCTGACATAGAATTACAGCTGGTTTGACATTAATGTTTGCTTGACTTAAAAGTATAACTTGGTTTGATATTACTATTAATGTTTGCCTGATATAGAAGTATAAGCGTGTATTGTCTAATAAAGCTTTGTTTATTATAGTAAAAATTCTTTGTCTTAATCATTTCTGTCCTGCTAAAAAAAAATTGTGTTTAAGCGATACAGGCTCTCTTGCTGAATGTGAAACTATAGGGCATTATGACCTGATGCTCCTCCTTAAGACAGAAGGGAAGAGTGTCAGATCGAAGAATCACCTTTTTTTTCTTTCTTTTTTTTTTTTGTTTGGCTCTCATGTAGTGACTGGGGATGCATTGTTAGGACCTGGTGCTCCTCTAGTACTGAGGAGTGCCAGATTGGAAAATGGGATTTTTTTTTTTTTTGCTCCTCCCTCTAGTGTTGAGGGGTACCTAACTGGGGAGTGGCACCAGACACCAAATGAGCCAGCTATAGCTCTGGGAACCCCGTATCAAGATGGATATTAGATTCTAAAATTATAGTAATGTGTAAATGAAATTAAAATGAACTACATTTCTTTATAATGTATATTGTACTATAAATTTCCAATTGTTGAAAAACGGCAACAGTGCTTTTTTTTCTCAAAAAAATCAGAATGTACACAATCTTGCTTATCAGCACTCTGCTTATCATCAAGGATTTATTATATTTGTCTACATTGACCATTCCTAGAAATTCTAATAGCATAATCATTATAACTCAGCCCCTTTCATGCCAAGATAAAATTCATATCCCATAAAAACAACTTTACCCACGCAATTCAAAGTTCCTATAATTAAAATTAGACAAATTACAAAAGTCAAAAAGTCAAACTAAAAAAAAAAGAAAAGCAATTTGTAACCAGAAACAACCAATTAGAAGGCAGAATAACCAGCAAAACAGAACAGAATCTAAAAAATCTATACCAATATTATTCTGAATATAGCACACTACTAAAATTATACCAGAAAATTCTTTTGACATTAAAAACATTAAAATTCACTCACTTCATATCTAAAAACAGAAAACCACTCATGAGAGGCAACCCGTTCATTAAAGGACAATAACTTGCATAAAGCCTTATCTGGGCAACTTATACAATTGTCACATCTGTGTGAAATGAGTAGGAAACAAAGTCCACTAAAAAAGTAGCTAAACAGAATATGTGCGGGTCTGCTTGCATGACAGATTACATATTTTGTACTGTAGCATTAGGGAATAGGTTTCATGACTCATGGCTGCACTACTTATTAGACTTGTTCTCTAAGCCAACAGTGTGACTACTCACTGACAATGCACAACCTCCCACCAAATTTCAAATACACACACCTCTTATTCTCTGTTTTTAGGAGTGCGTGTGTGCGTGTGTGTGTGTGTGTGTGTGTGTGTGTGTGTGCGTGTGTGCGTGTGTGTGTGTGTGTGTGCGTGTGTGTGTGCGTGTGTGTGCGTGTGTGTGTGCGTGTGCGTGTGTGTGTGCGTGTGTGTGCGTGTGTGTGTGTGCGTGTGTGTGTGCGTGTGTGTGTGTGCGTGTGTGTGTGTGCGTGTGTGTGTGTGTACACACACATACATACAAACATGTTATGCCTTACAACAACAGATCTGGAAGAAGTGGGTATTTATTCTGTTCTCAACTCTTTCACAGTTCTCTGAAAATTCCCATCTCTCCAGTTCTTCAAAGATGTACAACATATATACCCTCATGGACACAACTCAGAGTAAGAAACAGTATGACAAGGCATAGCAACAGGAGCAGAAAAAGATTAACAGCATAAATACTAGTCAAGACCTGTCAATGGAAGGAGGATAGTAACAGGGACTGGGATACCACCCCAGGCCCAGGAAAGGGGATGAAGTGTGGCTAACTGCTACTGAGGCTGGACAAACTTCATACAGCTGTATTTTTTAAGAAAAGCCTTAGAAATCTTTAATCTACCATTAAAGCAAGACATAGGCTTTACATCCTTTCTCATTAACAAACAAGAGCGAGTCTCCAGCAAGAATTCTGGGTGGCCCTGTTAAGCAAGTATTCCCATTAGTACATTAGCCCCAAAAGAACAGTATGCTCAGGTTGGAAAGTAACTTGTGCTGAGTGGCAAATGTATTAAGGGAGGACTGAATGGCTGATGTAGAGATGTCATCCACCATTCAGCACCTACGTTCATACTAGGCTGCTGATTCAGTGGACCATTTGTAGCCTAGCCATGTGATCAAACATGAAAATGAAATAGACATGAAATGAATACCAATCCCAACACAAGATTAATTTTTTGGACCTAGTTACATCCCCTTTCCATAAGAGTTCAAGTAGCCAGGCTGGACCCCCACACAGGATGAATTACTTTAGACCTAGTAGTTACATACCCTTTCCAGGAAGCTTCAGGGGCCATAGTGGACTGTCCATCCAGTTGTCCAGGATGCACTTAAAAAAAGTCAGGGTCAGGCAACTACTATGATTTACATCTAGGAGGAATCTATTCCATAAAAGAAGCATTCTCTGTGATAGATATGTATCAGAATAGCACAACTTTTTATACTACGGTGGAAGCTCAGATCTCCTGAGCACATATTTACTGTATAATTAATTTTGTGGGTGTGAAGGAAGTTGCATAGAACAGGATCTTCAAGGTTCTAAAGCTGTCAGAGGTCTCCTCTCAGATGTTAACAGGGCCAGGAAAAGAGTGTGAAGACTTTAAGGCAGTCAGAGTAGGTCAATGTGGATATGTCCTTAACTGTCTTGGAAAGGAAATGCTGTGATCTCTTGGGCTGTTCATCTGCTTAGGTAAGTACATACCAAACAGAGCATTACACTCTATGGCTGCACCGGAGGGCACAGTAGGAAAGTCCCTTTAAGAAAAGCCTTAGAAATCTTCAAGCAGCCAGAAAATATTACCTCTACCAACATGGAAATTAGAAATAGCTGCCAACTGCACTTTAGTTATAGATTAGCTAGACCCACAGTTAAAGAAGTCTGCCAGAAAATTCAGGGCAACCTCCAGGGGAGGCAAAAACTGATCCAGACCCTAAGAGACAGCCCATAAGGGATGGCTTTTCTACTTACTGGCATACAACTTATGAGTAGACAACTTCTGGCAGGACACAAGGATGTGGACAACACCATCCAAAAGCTGGGGATTCCTGGCCATCAAGGGAATTGGAGAAGGCAATTGGTCTAGTTAAGTGGATCAAAGCCAGCTGGATGAGAAATGAGATCCAGGACCAAAGGAGTGTACCTCAACAGAGGCCACAAGAAGGGGAACCATACCTGGAGAAGCTAAATGGCAGTAAAAAGAAGTTCTGTCTTACCACAACATTCCATCTGTGTTGTTCATCTTCACATATCTTTGACAGTGGGTTTGGTTCCAAACCTCAGAACCTACTCAGCCATTACTCCAGCTTGCGCATACCCAAAAACTCTCGAGGTCAGCTCTACCCATAATGCTCCTCACCAAATTACCTCAGATTGAGTCTGCAGAAACAGCAGCAGACAAGCACCACCATAAAAGAAAGAGAAATAAGAGGCCTTATCTGCATCCAGAGAAAACCTATGTCACCAAGGAAATCTGATCCACCACAAGAAACTATAGGTTAGGGGAAAGGAGGGAGGATATGTCAAGGATATGTGCAGACTAGCAACACAGACAGAATGTTATGGTACGAGATAACTTCTTTATCTGATGCTGTCAATCTTCACATATTCCTTGAGAGTGAGACAGAATCCCCAGCAACTTGGGAGGTCTCACAGAAGAATATTCCTGATACCCTTCCCCTAGAGACCAGATCCAATTTGTACTGAGTTACAAAGGTATGTGGAGAAGTGCAAGAAGCCGCTGCCCAAATATCTTCCAAGGAAACAATGGAATGAGACAATGCAGATACGGCTACTGCTCTGGTGGAGTGTGCCTTTACAGGCCTTCACAGAGATAATTTGCTTTATTACAAACAAAGGTGGTACAGTGGTTGTGCTGTTGCCTCACAGCAAGAGGTTCTCCCGTTCGATTCTCAGCTAGTGTGCGGGGGAGTGCCTTCTGTGTGGAGTCTGCATGTCCTCCCCGCGGTCGCGTGGCCTCCGAAAGACATGCGTGAATGGGCATTCCTTCGCTGAAGGCTGGGTGTCTGGCTGGCAACTCGTCACCATACAAATCTACTGCCAATCATTAGCGGACCGGAGTTGTGCTGTGGCGACCCCTTACCGGGAAAAGCCAAAAAGACAAACAAAGGTAATACACTCCTTAATCCATTTAGATAGGATAACCTTTGACATTGCTTCCTTTTCTTCAGTGGTAAAAAGGAAACCAAACAAATGATCTGATTTTCTAAACTCTTCTGTCCTGTGAAAATAGAAGCGGAGTTGTCTGTATACATCTGCTACATGGAGAGAATATTCTCTTTTGTTAGTATAGTTGGGGAAAAAACTGGAAGTTGAATAGTCTGGTTAAGGTTGGATTCAGAAACTACTTTAGGCAGAAATGAAGGATTAGTTCTCAAGGAGACTCTGTCTTTATGAACAATTATGTAAGGAGATTTACAGGATAAAGCTTGAATCTCCAAAATTTTCCTGGCTGAGGTGATAACCACCTGAAACAATGTTTTTCAAGAGAGGAATTTTAGATCACATATGTCTGAAGGTAGAAAAGGGGAATGAACTAAGTATTAGAGAACTAAATTTAGGTCCCAAGGTGCTGATGGTTCCTTATATAGAGGCCTGAGCATTATGGATCCCTTCAAAAAGGCTTTGCAAAGTTTATGGGACATCAAAGACGAGCCATTCAGACCCAGGTGAAAATTAGCGATGGCAGCTTGATGTACTTGAATGGTAGATGCGGAGGTCTCTGCTTCAAAAAGTGATGTCAAGAAGTCTAGAACTTTATCGACTGGAGCTTAATATGGATCAGTATTAGATTCAGACATCCACAGAGAAACTTTGTGCCATTTGCCGAGACACAATTTTCTTGTGGAGGGTTTGTGACTAGCCAAAACTATTCATCGAGCTGAGGAACTAAGAGAGGAATGTCTGGCAATCATAGAAATTGGAGAAGCCATGCGGTGAGCTGGAGGTTCTGTCGATTTGGGTGAACCAATCTGTCTGGGTGGGACAACAGGACCAGAGTTGGATCCAGGCTTAAAGTTTTCTGAACTAGATGAGGCCAAGGAAAGGGAAACCAGATTTGTCGAGGCCAGAACAGGGCAATGAGGATTATCTGGTTTCAACCTGATGGCTTTCTTTAGAAATTGGGATACAAGAGGAATCAGGGGAAATGCAGAGAGTAGACCTGGAGGCCAACTGTGGAGAAGAGCATCTCTCACCGATTCCCCCAGAGGGATCAGGGCAAAGTAGTTGCTGCACTTGTTGTTCTGAAGGGAGGCGAACAGATCACAGCAAGGCTGGCCCCATTGGCAAAATATCTTTTCCACCATTGTTGGATTGAGAGACCACTCGTGAGGCATTAGGATACAGCTGCTCAATCTGTCCGCAATCACATTGGAGCTCCCTGGAATGTGCATCACAATGAGAAAGTGGTCAAATGAAATCACCCACTGCTAAACTCGGAGCTAACTGACAGAGGGGAGAGGACCTGGATCCCCCTTGTTTGTGGATGTAAAGTACAGTTGTGTACACTTACCATACATGTAGATGTTAGTGTGTATTCACTGTTGCAGTCATTACATTTGGGTAAACTGCTGGCAGGTTGCCCTCAGTCAGCCTGAATAACGAAGTCTTGGGTTCTGCGTCAGTTGCCGTCTCTTCTTCCATGATGTCAGGTCATTAGGGGTATAAAGCATGCAGCCAATGCCATTTTAATCAGTTTTTCTTGCCCCAGGTGTCAGGTGCCCCCTAAATGGGGAGCAAAAAAATATATATATATATATAAATATATATAATTTAGAACACAAAAAATATACCTCCAGCTAAAAGCAAATACACCAAAAAGGCTTTTGAGCATAGTAAAGGAAAGAAGAGGTATAATAAGAGAGAAAAAAGGGGGCTGGCGGGTGGTAAACCCAGACTGCAACAGTGAATGCACTCGAACATCTACATTTATGGTAAGTGTACACAACTGTACTATGTTCTTCGTTTTTCACTGCTGCAGTCATTACATTTGGGTAGAATCCCAAAGCTATGGCTGGGAGGATGGAATTATACAGCATTAGGGAAAGCCTGCCCTGGATTTAGAAAAGAGAGGTAAATGGTAATGTTTGGTTAACATATGAACTGAGCTCCAAGAAGCAGCTTCTAGAATGTCTCTGGTAGGAACCCCTCTGAGAAAAGCTGCAGAAGTAGATGCAGCCCTGGTGGAATGGGATCTGATCCCCTTGGGGACAGGTTTACCATGGTGCATGTAGCAGAAACGAATACAATGGCTTATCTATTTTCAAATAGTCTGCTTTGAAACAGCCTTTCCCTCTCCTTTCCCTCTGCCCCTGCACCAAATGCCACCAGTAACTGCTCAGACTTTCTTAGAGTTTTTGTCCTGTTTAAGTAGAATCTTAGTTGTCTGAGTACATCCAATGAATGCAGAATCCACTCCCCCTTGTTCTGTGGATTTGGGAAAAAGTTGGCAGAATAATGGTCTGATTAAAAGCCACACTGGATACCACCTTAGGCATAAAGGATGGATTGTTCCTGAGGGCCACCCTGTCCGGATAAAAGATAATAAAAGGCTCCACTGCCATGAGAGCCTGTTGTTCTGAAATCCTTCTAGCTGAAGTGACTGCTAAAAGAAAGGCGGTCTTCCAAGAAAGAAATTTTATGTCTGCAGTAGCAGCTGGTTCAAAAGGAGGTAGAGTGAGTTTTTCCGGCACAAAATTGAGGTCCCAAGCAGGAGTTGATGCTCTCCTGGGAGGTCTCAAATTTTTGGCCTCTCTGAGGTACTGCTTTAGCAGGGGATGAAAAAAGAGAGGAGGCACAGTGTTGTAATGAGCCAAGATGGCAGAGGCATGGATTTTTATAGAAGAAAAAGATAGGCCCTTGTGAAGCATCTCAGTTAAATATTGCAGAATCTGAGGAATATTGGTCATTGCTGTGTTTATTCCTTGTGCTTGGTTCCAGGCACAGAATCTTTTCCATTTATCAGCATAAGATTTTCTAGTGCTAGGCCTTCTAGCCTCCAAAATGACATCCATCACAGGTTTACTGAGAGATTTGACTGTTGAAATCAGTTGATTAGCCATACTGCAAGATTCAGGGTTTGGAGCAGAGTGTGCAGAATTTGATAGTTCTGCTGAGACAGTAGATGAGCCATCTGAGGCAGGTACCATAGAGGAAGGTGTGACATATTCCGTAGAAGCGGGTACCAGTGTTGGCGAGCCAGTCTGGAGCAATCAGAATAATTTTTGTTTTTTCCCGTCTGACTTTTAGTAAAACCATGGAGAGCAGAGGCAAAAAGGGAAAGGCATAGACTGATAAGTGTTTCCAGCTGAAGGATACAGCATCCACTTTCCAAGCTTTTTTTGTGATGAATTCTTGTGCAGAATTTATCCAACTGATAGTTTTGGGGAGAGGCAAAAAGATCTAGGTCTGGGCTCCCCCATTTTCATGTCAACATGCTGAAGATTTGTGGATCCAGTTTCCATTCGTGTGGGTCCATAAGGTTTCTGTTTAGTTCGTCTGCCAGAGTATTTTGCTTTCCTGGCAGGAATTGAGCTTGCAAATGTATTTGGTAAGTCAAGGCTGTGTTCCACAAGGCCATGGCTAGTCTGCAAAGGGGGTTGGAGTGGGTACCCCCTTGCTTGTTTATGTACCACATAACTGTAGTGTTGTCTGTCTTTATCAGTAGTTGCCCTGGATGAAGGAAGTCCTTGAAGGCTGTCAGAGCATTCTGTACAGCTACCATTTCTTTCTGGTTGATATGTAGGTGCATTTGATTTGGGCTCCATTCGCCGTGAATGCATCTCCCTGCCAGATGGGCCCTCCAAGCATAGTCTGTATAGTCTGATGCGTCTGTAGTCAGGGTTTGGGTGACAGGGGGTCGAATGAATGACCATCCCTTGTTTTGGTGACAGGCCTCTGCCCACCACAGGAACTCCTGTTGCAGGCAGGGAATGAGAGGAATCATTGTTTCCAGGTTGTGACAATGTTGACTCCATAAGCTTTTTAGGTACCACTGAAGTTTCCTCATATGCAGTCTTGCATATGGAATTAATAGAATGCAGGAAGCCATGAACCCCAAAGCCTGCAGAATTTGTCTTGCAGATAGCTGGGTTTTTGTGGCAACTTGTTTGAAGTATGTCATCAATTGAGTTTGTTCATCTGGCATGAGGTAAGCCACCTGGACAGTTGTATTCAAGCTTGCACCCAGGAATGTAATTATTTGAGTGGGTACCAGTTGTGATTTCTTTTCATTTATGGTGTATCCTAGGCATGTTAGAAGCCTTTTTACAAATGCCAGCTGTTGTAGAAGAGTGTCCTTGTTTTCTGCCTGAATTAGACAATCGTCCAGATAAGGATAAATTTGAATGTTTCTTTGTCTGCAAAATGCAATCACTGGTGCCAGGCACCTTGTGAAGACCCTGGGCGTAGTAGATAAGCCAAAGGGCAGTGCAGAGAACTGGTAATGCAAATAGCCTGCTTTGAAGTGGAGGTATCTTCTGTAAGATTCCCTAATTGGGATATGCAGGTAAGCCTCTTTTAGGTCTAGAGTTACCAACCAGGCATCCTTGCCTAGCATAAGCAGTAACTGTTGTAGAGTCAGCATCTTGAATTTTGGAATGTCCAAGAAGATATTTAGAATGGATAAGTCCAGAATTGGACGCCATGATTTGTCTTTTCTGGGTACCAGGAAAAGTCTTGAATAAAAACTGTGTCCTTTTTCCTTTTCTGGTACTGGTTGAATAGCCCCCATAGCCATGAGGGACATGACTGGGCCTCTGCCCACTGATATGGAGGCAGATCTGGAAATCCGTTTGGAATTGGCAATGTGTGGAAATGAAATCTGTATCCCTGGGATACTATATTTAAGACCCACTTGTCCTGGGTAATTAGATGCCAATTTTGAGCATGAAGTGCTAGTTTTCCCTCCCAAAGGGGCTGCCAAAAGATAAGTGCTTGGAAATGGCAGAGGAAAGTCATTGAAACTGTTTACCGTAGGGGGGTGCTTTGCTACTTCCAGATTTGGAGGTGGAGGCACCCCATTGTTTTGTTCTGTAAGTTCCTTGTGACTGAAACCTGGAGCCTTTGGAGTGTCTGGGTTTGACCTGAGCAGCTCTGTTTGGTACTGGAAAGGACCAGTTCTTAGTAGGCCAGTGCCTACTGAACCTGGGTGGCTGCACTTGTAAGAAATATTTTACAGTTTGCATAGATTTAGCTTTGTCTTACATCTTTTTCAAAACTTCTTCTGCCTTATTACCAAAAAGACTGTCCTGTTGTAAAGGAGCATCCAACAATTTAGCTTTAACATGATCAGGGAGATTTTGCTCCTTGAGCCATGCATGCCTTCATATCACAGATCCAGTTATGGCGGCCCTACAAGAGGCCTCCAAGGACTCAAAACCACATTACAAAGTATGCTTTCCAACTTCAGCTGAATGCAATAAATCCTGTAACTCTATTTTCCACACAGTCAGAAATCAACATCATTTTCTGTTTAAGTAAGCCCATGACATGCTGCTGATATTTAAGCATATGAAATTGATAGTTTAAAGCCCTGATTGCTAGGGTTGCAGACATATAAACCTTCTTACCCCATCTATCCAGCGCCCCAGAGTCTCTATCAGAAGGGGTAGGATTTTTAGCAGTAGAAGCCTTAACACCCTGAGAAATAGTTTCAGGGACAGCAGTAGGGTTTTTGAAAAGAAACTTGTGAAAGTCAGGAACCCTGTAATATCTGTCTGGCTTACTAAGGAGCCAGAGGCAGGGAATCAGGAGCCATGCTGGATTCTGAGAAAACATCAACAATGTCTAAAACAGGAGGTACAGCCAAAGGCCTATGCTGAGGAAGAAGAAGGAAATCCCTAAGCCTATTTTTGGATTCAGAAAAATTCTGACTCTCCCAATGAAAGTGTCCCCTTAAGGTATGCAAAGTTTCTCCAAAAGAAAAATCCTCAGGAGGAGAAGCAGAAGGAATGGATTCTTCTGCATCAGAAACCTCATAAGGGGGAATAGAAAATTCCTGATCAGAAGAGGAATCAGAAGAAATGGAAATCTGATCTGAAGATTCATAATCAGTGCCTTGCCTAGGCCTCTTAGCAGGAGGGGGTTGAGAACCCCTGAACAAGGTAATTAAATCCTCAGCCATTTTGATAATTTGTTTTTTAGGCACAGGGGCCTGAACACGTGGTTCATCCGTAGGTTTTTTAGACACAGAAGTTGGTTTTGGCCTTGTTTTTGATGGTTGGTTTAATATACAAATCTTTAGGTCTGAAAACACCCTCAGAAGCCGGTGCCTGCTCAGCGGCTCTGGACCCATCCAAGGGAGAGAAATCCACAGGTTCAATACTTGAAGAATCTCGCGGCATACCAGACTCCGAATGGGTCTCGGTAGAGGCCTGTGAATCAAAAGTAGCAGGCATCAGGGGCTGCGAAAGCACCTCAATGAGAACCGGTGACTGGCTTAGGAGAAGCTTCGTCGTCGGTTTTGGACCTTGACAGTCTGTCTCTGTCTTTTTCTTTGCGTTTTTTTGTGAATTCCGGTAGTCAGATTGCTAACCGACAACATTTCAGGATAGTTAAATCTTCAGCCAAAGAATTTAGAAGCAAAAATATACTGACGCTTAATAGTGCGTTGGTTAAGTTTAGCACAAAACCGACAGCAAGGCACGTTGTGGTCAGGGCCTAGGCAAGGAATACAGTACAAATGAAATTCCTTATGAGGTATTTGCTTCCCACAAGTAATACAATTATTAACTTTTACTGACATCGGTAAGGAGCAAAAAAAAGTTTCCCCAACGAGGTACTTAGCTTTAGGTTGAAGACTTCGGTTCTGAAACTTGAAAATTAAAATTTGGGAGTCTGCCGACCGGCACTTGCAAAATACTTCTGCTTCGGGCACTGCATGGCAAGAAAGACGGATTAAAATGGTGTCGGCTGCATGTTTTATACCACTGACAACCTGACATCATGGAAGAACAGACTGCAACCAACTCAGGACCCAAGACTTTGTTATTCATGCCGACTAAGCAGATTACCCAAACGTAATGACTGCAACAGTGAAACACGAAGAACATCAGACTACTGCCATGTCTGTATGGACTGCAACTGTGCCTGAATGGAGGGCCAGGTGGAATGCTTGCAACACTAACAACACTGTCCTCATCTCTAGAAAATAGATATGCAAACTCGCCTCCAGAGGGGACCAAGTACCTTGGACTGTCTTTCCCAGATAATGCCCCACCCACCCTATCCAGGATGCATCCATGGTCACTATAGCCTGGGGATGAGAGTGGTCAAAGTGATGGCCCATCAAAATCTCGTTGGAGTGAAGCCACCATTTTAGATTCTGCTTGCATCGGTTGGTAATAGTGATCAAATGAGACACTGGTTGTTCTAACATCGACCAATGAGATGCTAGAAGCCACTGAAGGATTTGCATGTGATATCTCCTAGTGGAACTAGAGTGACAGAAGCTGCCATAGACCCTAGGGCTTGTAGTAGAAGTCTTGCTGGTACTCTGTTGTTGCAAATCTGGCTGACTTGGCCTTTTATTCTTTGTAGTTTTTCTAAGGGTAGGGATGCGAAGCTCGTGATCGTGTTTATCCTTGCTCCGATTAACTCTGTTGACATGGCTCCAACTTGGACTTTTCATAGATTACAGTAATGCCTAGATGGGAACAGAGCTGGAAAGTATAATTTTGAGCCTTCAAGAAAATCCCTGGTGGGAGTGGTAAGGAGCCATTTGTCTACTCAGAATCCTTGCAGTCTGAGATGAGCTGCCACCATTGCCATGCATTTGGTGAACACTCTGGGGGTTGTGGTGAGAGCAAAGGGCAGTGCTATGAACTGATAGTGACCAGTTCCCAGCCGGAAGCGCAAATATCTTCTGGACCACTTGTCCATTTTTAAGTGGTAATACACATCCTGAAGATCTATAGAGCACATCGAATCATCATTCCCCAAAAAAGGAAGGACAGACTGAACAGTGACCATTCAAAATTTGGTTTGCCGAACTGATTTGTTCAGCCTGCTGAGATCCATGATTGGTCTCCAGTCCCCAGTCTTCTTTGCTACTAAAAAGAATCTTGAGTAAGTTCCGAACCATATCTGGTCTGGTGGGACTGTTTGGATGCCCCTTTTGTCAAGCAGTTTTTGAATGTCTAAGACTGCTGCTTCCCTGTGACTGGGTAGAGCATTTGGGATTTTGGTCGTAGGCTTTGGTTGAACTAGAAAGAGAACATTGTAACCTCTGGTTATAATCCTCTGTACTCAAAGGTCCTTTGTTATCCTTAGCCAGGCATGTTGGTGCAGGGATAATCGCCCCCACAACTGTCTCCAGAGGATGGCAATCAGTCCCCCTTTCAGGAATGCTGATAGGCATTCCCAGAGAAAGAGTCCCTAAAATCCTGATTCTGCGGGCCACCTCTGCCTCAGCATCTTCTATTATTACCTCCCTCTCTGCCCCAGGAGAAGTCATTGTGATGTGTGTCCTGGAAAGGCACTTTGGAGTTTTTAAACCAAAGCATACCACTCTGCTGCTTCCGGGAATACGGCCGCTGTGCAGTGGAAAAGCAGAGAGTCTTCCCATCTTTCTCACATCTGGCTAGAGTCTCTAACTTTGGGACCAAATAGGGATGTCCTGTCAAATGGAGCATTGACTAAAGAAGACTTAAATGGCTCCATGGACTCATACAAGTGCATCCAGGTGCGTCTCATGACAGCTACACCTGTACCCGCAGCTGTCATCATCCATTCGGCAGCATGTGTAATTAGCCTCATGGACAAATTGCATATCGATTCTAGGGTTGTGAGCTGAGAAGTTACTTTGTCTTGGACTCCTTCAGCTACTGCTCCTGAAAGGGTATCTGACTGTTCTTTTATCAGATCCCTTTGTAATCTGGTAAAATATGCCATGTAATTCAAGGGCTTGAGTGTGAAGGTCGATGAAGCATATACGTGCTTCCCAAATCTATCAATAGCCCTAGATTCTTTACAAGGGGGATAGATAGAAGGACTTATCAGCAAGTTCCTTTTTAGTGGCTGCCGCTACTATCATGGCATCTACTGGAATTTCCTTAGCCCAGTGTGGTTGATCCTTAGGGGCTGACAATATGCGGTCTGGTCTGTTAGGGATTGGCTCGATAGATTCAGGCAACTTCTATGCTCGCTGAGCGATCACCTTGATGAGATCTCGTCAACTGGTAGAGAAATCCAAGATGTGGCGTGTTGGGCATGGAAAGCCTGAAGATATATTGATTCTTCTGAGGAAGGTTGGATGGAAGTCCAGCCACCCCTCTGTTTCAAGATTTGTACGATGTCCCAGAAGGAAACCTAATCAAGGGCAGACTTGAGGAAACCTTCTCCTTCATCGAAATCAGTATCTTCCATGAATGACTCCTCAGGGGAGTTCAAGTGCTTTCTCTTGCACTTTCTCTTTGCATGGACTTCTTCAGTGGGGTGCTCCAGAGAGATATCCTTAGAAGACATAACTACAGTGGTTAAATTTTGAGCCTTCTGTACACTCTGTCCCAGGGGAAATGGCTGGAGGAAGCTTCAGTTGAGGGGAAAGGCCAGATGTCAACAGGGTAGGCAACAACTGACTGTCCGCAATGGACAATACCCTCTCCGTAGCATTTCCAAGAGGGATGGGAGTCTAGAACCAAAAGACAGACTCCTTCGGAATCGTAGTCCCAACCCGCACAGAGAAGACCTCCTCAGAGGCCAAAGCCAGGGCTGAGCTTATGAATCCAAAGGCACCTAGGGGCATGGATGCCACTGAAAAAACTGAAGATGAAACCATCCCCACAGAACATGCAATGAAGCTATGGCCCCTGGATGTCTCCAGGTCCGACACACCCAAGACACTCAGGGTAGCGATCGATGCCGGTGAAGGAACTCTAACTGGCACCAAAGCAGTTGAGTACCGGAACTGTCGACACCAGGGGCTCTGAAGTCTCAGTGGGAGTTGGAGGAGGAGGAAGCATTGGGGTGAACTTTTGACTTTTTGAAGGAACCAAAGCCAAAGACAATCCCCTCGCCGCAAGGAGCTGGACCACCATCCTCATATCAGACTCCATTAGGCTCCTGATGGATTGGCCAGAGGAAATGGAGGGAAACCTGGGAGAATGCCTCTTTAAGAAGGGGCTTGGAGGGCAATCCTCAAAGGGATCTACCGAAGGATAATACTGGGTCCATGGCAAGTTACTTAAGGGCAACTCCTTCAGTTCCTGGTATTTGTGTATTAAAATGGGAGGAACCTCTGTTGTGGTTGGCACCGAAGAACTGTGTGTGGAAGACGGCACCGATGGTGCTGAGGGTTGAGGTGCCTGGGTCGTCTGTTCCGAGGATGCTGTTGAAACCATTGAAGATTTAGGTATTTTTGATGACTATTCCAAGGAAACAGTCAGACATTGATGAGGTCTCTTTTTTTTTACTTCACCCTCTTGCTACAGGAAGAGGAAGAAGTAGAAGGTGAATTAGTCTCCATTCTGGATCCTGACAGTGACTCTTTGAACTCAGTTTTTGTTTGAGAGATGTACAAACAGTATAGATTGTATTTTATTCAGTCAGGGACAGGAACCTGCATTAATTTCTGTTAGGTTGTATTTTACTCAGTCAGGGACAGAGAAAAACTGCAGTTCTGTCATGGACTAGGTGAACAGGATAGTAGAAGGTCAGACAGTTATTCTGAAGAGACTATAACAAAATACGTGGTACACGTAAAAAATTAAAGGTAATAGATAAAATTACTAAAGGTAACTACGCAGTGAGCAAATGGGTAATTATAACTGTGGTGCAAAAACATCAAAAGACCCACCACTGACAGAAGATGGTAAATATATGCAGGTTCAGCGCGCAGATAATGTTAGATATTTTTCAAAATGGGTAACTTAAGTATGATTTTGATGGAAAATTAGATAAATCTTCACTTCTCAAATTGATAAAGCAATTAAAAGCAGACTCCAAGGGGCAAGTTAAAAAGCAGCGACAATTAGGAATTCCCCAGGCACACAGATGGCTGGAGGAAGCAAATCGAAGAGACCAGAAAGAAAAAAACACTAAAACAATGTTTTTAGATAAAGAGGATAACCACCTAGTGCTAGCATCAGCACCCCCTCCCCCACCAGCATACGGGGCAAATAATCAACACAGAGCACCTCCTCTACATCCTGTAGTCACAGGAGGTGAGGACTCTGTAAAAATAAAGTTAGTTAAAGTTAGGGGTCCAATAGGGACTAGATCCAAAACAAAAAACACAGATGATGATGATAAAAATTTCAAAGTCTGGCGATTGTTTAGTGAAACCCAGGCCATGACTAGTGGGGAAGAAGAACTCTGTCCTCTTATTGAGGTACCTAATCCCAGAGCCAGTCAGGATAACCAAGACCCTACTTTATTAGTATATAGACCCTGGAGTCCCGAAGATATTCGGAAGGCCACTGAGGGTATTTCTCCACCCTAGGATCAACTTTCCAAAGTTTTCAGAGGACCTGCAAGGTATGAGGCCAAGCTATAACCTAAATGGAGAAGAGATAGAAAAAGTGGTAAGACAAATTATAGGTCCAGACTGGCACATGGTCTGTGGTGATTGGAATCCTCGTGACGCTCAGTGGAGACCACTTCCACATAACAACGTAGGGTTAGATGCCCAGGTGACAGGGCTTACAAACCGAATTTCTGATAAGTGGAAACCACAGGCAGACTGGACCTGTATTAATCAGTATGTCCAGCAAGAAGGCGAGTCAGTCGACCCCTATTTTGCTAGGCTCATAGAGTGCTTTAATAATCATTGTGGGATGCAAATCCCTGACAACCAGACAGCAGACTCCCCCTATGAACAACAGTTAAAAAATGCCTTTCTGAAGGGGAGCAGCGCTCCTATTAGTAGTTTCATTACAAAACACATGGTAGATCGTACAAGCAGATTACAACCACTGCTTGAGTATGCAAGGCATGCTGAGAGGCACTTTAATAGCAAAAAGAAAAAGAGAATGCAGGTATTTTCATTAAAAGACGGGGCTGAGGTATACGTGGTACATCCAGGAAAAAAGGGCAAAAAGAGGGAAGGTAAGCAGTCTGACCAACGGTCAGAAGATTTTGAGGGATGTAAAAAGAGGGGAAAATGTTTTAAATGCGGGAAAAAAGGTCACATGGCAAGGGATTGCAAAAGAAATAATAGGACAAGGACAGATGAACAAAAAGGTGATAACTGACAGTCAGGAAGCACAGGGAAGGGTTACAATACAAAGCAGGATAAATGGTAATGTAGAAGTAAAAATGGAGGAAGCACAGGATGGTGGAGGGGATGACAATGAAAATGAAAGTGATGAGGTATTGGACTTGGCACGTCTGTGCTTGGAACTCTTTTTAGCAGATATCAAGCCAGAAGTCACCCTTCTGGTGGAAGGAAGAGAAGTTAGCTTCTTGTGTGATTCTGGGGCTTCACGGACCCGGATACATCCCCTACGAATTACCGGAGAGTACACGGTCTTCAGATTACATATTTGTCAAGGCTGCAAATGTGCAGCTATACCAGGAGCCTCTCTCACACAAAATTATGATCACAGATCCTGTAACAGGGTTGACACAGAGAAGTAAAATTGTAGTGTCTGCAAAATGCCCAATAAATCTCTTAGGCAGAGACTTGATGCAGTTATTTGGCATAGCGGTGGTTCCAACTATACAAGGGATGCAAGCACAATGACAGACTGACATCTGCAAAGTGCATGATACCTGTGTAGTGCAGCCAAGAGGTGAGATGTTTTACTGGTACAGTCAGGACCTGATTACAACTGTCCCAGGGACTGTAACCAAGGAATTAATGGAGTTGGCCATTAGTAAATTTCCCTCATTAGATATTAAGAAGCAGCCATTACTGCACTGCACCCTGTATTTTCGTGACACACAAGGGCCAGATGAGAACGACAGAGATAAGCTGTTTAAATATCCCACAGCTAGGCTAGTGTTACGTAACCTATACTGGGACACAATGGGAAACAGCATAGCCAGCTGCTCCCTGCCTAAAGAAATGATAGCACTTTACAAATCTGACCTCCTAACACATGTAAGCCTCACTAAAGACAAAAACACAAAATGGGTAGAGTTAGGCAGGAATATTACCAGATGGGGAAAAACAGACCACAGAGGAACTTTCAGAGCAGGGAGTACAGGTACAAAAATTGAACTGGGTAACTCAGACTAAGCCAGCAGTGCACCTACATTTTCGCAAAAATATTTGACAAATACTCCTGTTAAAGGAGGAAGAGAATGCTCTGAAAGGTATTCCAGATAAACTGTGGTCCACAGGGAAATCAGATGTAGGCCTTATTCGCACGGCAGGACCAGTAGTGATTACTCCAAAATCAACTTTTAAACCTCAAAAACATCAATACCCACTGAAAAAAGATGCAGAGGCAGGGATAAAGCCCATTATAGCTGCACTCCTTAAAATTGGTGTGTTAATTGAATCTCCTGATTCACCATGTAACACACCTTTGTTCCCAGTTAAGAAGGCAAATGGAGAGTGGCGCACGGTTCAGGACCTGCAGGCTGTAAATGAGGCAGTAATACCTAGGGCACCTACGGTACCTGATCCACATACACTCTTAAATGTGTTAAAAACCTCATCAGAAATATTTTTTTCTGTAGTAGACATTAGTAATGCATTTTTCTCAGTTCTGATACATCCAGACAGTAGATTCTGGTTTGCATTTATTTATCAGGGTAAAAGATACACATACACTCGACTACCACAAGGTTATTGTGAGAGCCCCACGATATTCTCACAAGAGATGTCAAGTAAGTTAGCAAGATGTAGCCCACAGAGAAACAGTCAAATCCTGCTTTATGTTGATGACATCTTATTAGCAGCTCCCACTTTACAAGCTTGCCGTGAAGATACACTAGCATTGCTACGATTTTTAGCTGCTGAGGGACACAAGGTAAACAAGGAAAAATTGCAGCTTTGGAAAAAGCAGGTCCGATATTTGGGCTATATAATATCTGATGGGAGGTAGAACCTTGGATGAGGACAGAAAAATAGCTATTTTGCAGGCTCCAAAACCTATTACCAAAAAGGAAATTATGTCCTTTTTGGGTACGACTAACTTCTGTCGATATTGGATTCCAAACTATGCTTTGGAAGTGGCACCCTTGTCTTACCTCATATACAAAAAGCCTATGGCAGCACAGGACCCGGTGATTTGGACACCAGAGGCAGATTTAGCTTTTTGTAATTTAAAACAGTTAATAGTGTCTTCTTTTGTCTTGGGGTTACCAAATTATCACAAGCGCTTTTTTCAAACTGTAGACTGTAAGCACGGCTATATGACATCAGTCCTGATGCAACAGCATGGGGATAAGCAACGTCCCATTGCTTATTATTCATCACAGTTAGATCCAGTGGCACGGTCCTTACCCCAGTGTGTTCAAGTGGTTGTTGCAGCTGCTATGGCAGTACAGGCTTCGGCCTCAGTGGTTTTGTTTCACCCACTCACCCTAAGGGTCCCTCATGCAGTAGCAATTATTTTGTTACAAGAAAAGGTAGCATACCTTTCCCCAGCTAGACATCTCTCCTGCATGACTGTTTTGCTGAACCAGCCTCACATGACAATTGAATGGTGCACAACCCTGAATCCATCAACTCTGCTCCCTACCCCTGTAGATGGTACTCCACATCACTGCCTGCAGGAGATCGAGCAGACAACATTACCTAGAAAAGACCTCACAGATATACCTTTAACAGATGCTGATCTGACATGTTATGTAGATGGCTCATGCAAAAAGAACCCAGCAGGACAGAACCTAGTGGGCTATGCTGTAGTATCAGACACAGAGGTTATCGAGGCAAAACCCTTACCACGACATTTGTCCACACAGGCAGCAGAATTGATTGCACTCACTCATGCATGTACTTTACCTGGTTTACAATTGAAATGTCAAATGGCACTACATCAACTGTACTATAGTCGAACATGGAAGTTCGAAAATAGTAATGTCGACGTCAAAAAAACAATCTAGGAATGGTTTTAACATGGGTCGAGGTAGGTGTTCAGTATTATTCAGAACTAAAAACATCTCCCCTACCTCGACCCATGTTAAAACACAGTCCTAGATTTTTTTGTCATCGACATTACTATTTTCGAACTTCCGTGTTCGACTATAGTACAGTCGATGTAGTGCCGTTCGACATTTCAATAGTAAACCACTTTACTTAAAGGTAAGCGTGCAAATGTTTTTACTGACAGTCAATATGCTTTTTCCACGGTGCATGTGTTTGCACAGCAATGGAAAAACAGAGGTATGATTACATCAACTGGTAAACCCATAAATCATGCACAACTCATATTGGATCTTTTAAACTCCATTCAATTACCTCAGTGTTTAGCTATCTGCAAATGTGCAGCTCACACAAAACAGCAGGATGCTATCTCAAAAGGTAATGCAAGAGCTGACGCTGCTGCAAAGCAAGCAGCTGCAGAAGCTTGCTTACACCTTGTAGAAGATTTAGAACCCTCTGAAAGTTTAAATTTGGACATGCTATAAACAATGCAATCGTTGACCACACAGGTAGAAAAAAGGTGTTGGTTAAAGCAGGGGCCGTCTTCAAAGACTGTTTGTACATCTCAAAAGAAGGGAAACCAATACTACCTTCTAATCTGTTTCGTTATGCAGCATTATTGAGCCATGAGCAGTGCCATGTCTCAACAGGGGGAATGGTACAGATAGTGAATCAGGTGTTCACTGCATATGGATTTTCAAACTACTCTAAAAAAAATTTTGTTTAGCATGTCAGATTTGCAATCAATATCATGCACAAGGAGCAGTGCGGCCCAGTCAGGGGAGTTTCTCCACACCTCCATACCCATTTCACACCATTTGCAAGGATTTATAGAGTTAAATAAATGTGAAAATAAGAAGTACTGCCTTGTCATTATAGATATGTTCTCGAGGTGGGTGGAAGCTTTTCCAACCAGGAACCCGGATGCAGCTACAGTAGCAAAGGTTCTTGTGAAAGAAATTGTTCCTAGGTTTGGCATTCCGGAGAGAATATATAGTGACAACGGAACACACTTTGCAAACCAAACTATACAACTGCTAAGTACATTTTTTGGTATTTCTCTAAAAAATCACTGTGCTTATCATCCTCAGTCTGCAGGGTTGGTCAAAAGACATAATGGTATACTTAAAAGTAAACTGAGGAAATTAATGGCTGAAACTGGGAAAACCTGATTGTACTGTTTACCCCTGGCACTGTTGAACATGAGAACAGTTCCCTCAGCAAAAGGGCAGACCCCATATGAGAAATTGTATGGGAGGGCGTATTGTACACCCCAATGGAAACCTCTCATGCCTTCAGACCAGGAAGCTGATCTTACATTAGCTGAATATAGGAAGAAATAGACTACGGCACCGGAAATATCAGTAACTCCAGGAGACTGGGTGTGGATCAAGATCGTGAAGAGGAAGGACTGGGCATCACTGAAGTGGGAAGGTCCCTACCAGGTGCTTCTTTCGACACTGACTGCAGTCAAGATTGCAGAGCGAGCTTCGTGGATCCATCTGACACACTGCAAGTTAGTGAAGAAATTCGAATTGGGTAAAGATCTTACCTCTCCATCGGGACCCTAAGCACAAAAGTCTGGCTACAAAGGGGGGTCAGACCAATAGGAACTGATCCGTCTCAAACCCAGTAAAGCAATCATCGGTGCTAAGGTCCTACAGGGTAGAGAATAAGATAAAAATACCCAGATTAAGCGACATGATTGCATCAAAGAAAGTTGAATTCCATCCTTTTGGGAAAACCGAAGAAAACAGAACACTGGAACGACAACCCTTTCCACAAAAATATTGTGTGGTAATCTCATTGACTGTTATTGTGGTCATTGTTTTTCTACTATGGCCATTTCTCTTTTCCGCCACATTTACTGAACCTAGCAAGCGTGCAGCATGGTATCCTGCTTTCAACACATATCAGGCTATCAAGTACACATATGCAGATACCATTAATGTCTCTAATTGTTGGATCTGTGCAGCTATACCAACTGCACATGGAGGATTACCTTTAGTGGCGTCTCCACTAAATGTTAGAGACATGGACAAGCTTGTTGAGCAACACAGCTAATATTACGTCTGCAAATGCGGTTGCCTTACAGCTGGCCTTCTGTCAAAACGGAACTGTGTGTTTTTAGAAACTTGATAAAACTAGGGTAGAGTGGAGCCATTGTAACAAAGCAGTGGTCTATAACTGCACTGCAGGCAATTCGAGTTGCGTGGCAAATTTCTCATCTATAAGAAAACTTGTTAAAAATTCCATAGCTAACTTTGTCCAGGAAGTGGAAACTGTCTATTGGAAAATGTTCCGAAGACAGCAGGACTTTGGGGATCACTTCGAGTTTATCAACATCACCATTAAAGTGGAAGATTGTTATTTTGTGTGCGGAAGAAAGGCATATAAAAATGGCTACCAAGAAAGTGGTCCAGAAGTTGCTTTTTGGGCTACCTAGTTCCAGCTATACGACACACGTTAACTTTACCTCAAGGGAAAATCCGAAATGTTCGAGAAGTTAAAAAACCTGCCAATCCAGTAGGCTGAATCGATGCATCATGGATATATCACCATGATCTGGCTCACGTCAGTGACAAAGGACTGTCCCACATGGCTCTCAGTGATGACATCATATCATGGGCCAGGATACTACCTCAGTACGGAGCAGTAAACTCAATTTGGGAACTGAGAAAGTTGTCCAAGCTGCTTGAAACATTGAGCAATGCAACCTTTTCCGCCTTGGAATTGGTGACTGATTAACTGACCGCTATGAGAGCAGTAATGCTTCAAAATCGTATGGCTCTCGATTTCACCCTGGCGGCGAAAGGAGGTACTTGCGCGTTAATCCAAGAGGAATGCTGTTCATTTATCCCCGACAATGAACACGAAATAGATAGCCATCTCGAAGTGATTCAACAAGTATCTGGCTTGACCAAGCCGGGTCAAAATCCTTTAACAGACTTTTTCCAGAAATGGTTTGGGGGATGGGGCAGTGTCCTGATGAATCTGTTGATCGCCATTTGCGTTGGAGCAGCGATATTGATGTTCTGTGGATGCTGCTGCGTCCCCTGCATGTGTGGACTGGTAAAAAGTACTACACATGCCTCAGTCTCAAAGACCTTGTACCAACAAAGTACTGAATATGAAGAACTACTAAAATTGTTTTAGACTAATTAAACAATAAGAACAAAGTATAAAAAGGGGGGAAATGTTTGAGAAATGTGCAAATAGTATATTGTACAATTCTGCACTTAAAGGGTTAAGAGTTAATATATTTATTCTATGTAAAATGTGTAAATACTGGTGGTCTCTGTAAAAGCTGCTGACGCCTAAAAGTCTGTTGTTCTTGCTGTGGAATGTTGAGATAGGGGCGGGCCTCACACTAGCAACAGAGAAATGTTGTTAGGAAGAGACAGTTACAGGACCATAACTCAGAAACTGGGTTTGACAGGGCAAGCCCTGTGGACAAGCTAAATTCTGAAAGATGTTTTTGTAGAAGTCAGCAATTAACTGATGAGCACCTGCTGTGTACGTGCAGAGAACTGTATAGTGTACGTGAAAAGAACTGTATAAAAACAGCAGGCTGAGCTATTGAAAATCAGACAAACCTTGTACCTACATGCTTTGTCTCCTTGCTGCAAGTAATAAAGTATGCCTTGCTGAACCTTACATGAATTGATCTTTGAATTTTCTTTAACAGTTTTCAAAAGACCCTTTAGAATAAGTTTGTTGTTACGGTCGACTAGTACCCTATGGCTAAAACTATGACATATGGCACAGTCTTCCTTTTAAGTGTACAGCCTCAAGAAAACAGACACTGAGCATGCCTGTCTGAATAGGTACATTTAGCTGGCTTTTCTACCATAACTTAGAAACACACATGCACACAAGGTGTCTACAAAGACTATGCAGAGGAAAAGTAAACTATATTATATGTTTTTTTTTTTTTTTTTTTTTTTTTTTTTGGAGTTAACAAGAGTTAAACTTTATGTACAAAAAAATGCTAAAGAGTTAAGAAAGTACCAAGGATAGTTCAGAAGAAATACCCAAAGGGTAAAGGGGAATGTACAAACAATGGTACATAAGGTACCTCTCAGAGAAACAAATTACATTTTCCTCCACAGAGACATTTTTTGCCCGCACTGTGCAGCCATCCACCACAGTTGTCTTCAATAAATCAATTCAATAAACACCACCAATTCCCCAGGCTAAAGTGTTTCCATCACCAGTGAACTTAAAAGAAGACACAATAAGATGAGATTTTTTAACAAATTTGCATACAGTAATTTTTTACTGGCACTTAGTTTTTAATGTTTGTTTTTCTACATTGCTCTTTTTAACCAACATTCAGTTGTGTATGTCACTTTTATTAGAAATTGGTCTATTACACACTGACTGTTTTATCATTGGGGGTGGGGTTCATTTGCTTGAAATGCATTTCAACTCGTTTTTACTTTGTTTTGTGGTTCTGAAAAGGTCAATGTACTGATGAAAGAGCTAAACCACGTTTATTTGTTTTATATTAAAAAAGTGTTTTGGAGTTTTTTAAGTTAATTTTGTTTTTTCTTTTGCCTGCTATTGGATTGCCAAGTGCCAGGGTGTTTCTGCTGTTTATTTTACTGACTTCTACACTCTCCGGTGATTTTCTTTATTGGTACTCTGGAAATCTTTAGAAAAGGAAGCAAAAAAAGCAACTTACAGAAGTGAAACTGCTTTGCTCGAGAGCTTATAGATGACGTGTCTGGCACTTTGAGGCGGCAAATGAGATCTGGGGTAATTTGGTGAGGAGCATTAAGGGTAGAGCTGAGCTCAAGAGTTTTTTTTTTGGTATGCGCAAGCTGGAATAATGGTGGTCAGTTCCAAGGTTCGGAGCCAAACCCACTATCAAGGAATATGTGAAGACTGACAACATCAGATTGAGTATTACAGTCACTCTGCAACAGCAGCTTTCTGAAGAAACTTTATAATCAGCAGGGTCAGAGGGTAAGCATACAGAAGAGTTGGGGGCCAAGCATACTGGAGAGTGCCCCTAGGTGACTGTTCCTGAAGAATAACTAAGGCATAATAGCTGTTGCATTTGATGCTGGATGGGGAAGCAAACAGATCGCAACACGCAGTAGCCAGCACCAAAAAATATGAGTAGCAACCCTCGAATTCAGGGACCACTCATGAGGAAGAAGGATGTTCTTGCTCAAAGTGTCTGCTAAGATGTTGGATTGCCCTGGGATGTGCATTGCAATCAGAAACCAGTGAGTCAAAATCAGCCACTGCCAGATCCTTATGGCCTCCCAACAAAGACAGTAAAAACAGGTTCTCCCCTGTTCGTTCAGATATCAGACTATGGACATATTTTCTGTCTGGATGGGAATCTTGGGGAAAAGATCCTGAAAGGCCTGCAATGTGAGGAGCACCCTCATCTTCAAGGCACTGATGTGAAGGTTGGCCTCATTCGCAGACCAGGTCCCCTGACTGTCCTTCTCTTTGAAATGCCCCCGCTCAGCAGAAAGGCATATGTTGTGACCGTAGCCTGAAGATGGGTAAGAACAAACAGCTTCCTGGTGAGCACCAGAGGAGACTCCAACCACCAACTGATTTGGTCCCACCAAACTCCTCTCCGGGAAACTGGAAAATCCATTGGATGTGTCAAATACAACCATATTGGACCACCAGGGTCCACTGTAGCACCCTCATGCAATACCTGGCTAAGGTTCATAGGTAGGTACTAGGCTACCGGCCCGAGGGCCTACGTAAGCCTAGTCAACAAGGTTCCCTGGCTTACGCCACCCAAGAAAGTTATTTTCCTGTGCCACTGTCGAGCAGATACACAGAAGTGATCCCCGGGGTGTATTTCCTATTTTCCATCCACTCATCAAGATTTTTCTTGAAGAATGCTAATGAAGAACTTTGCTTGATATAGATGGGTAGCCTGTTCCGGAGTATGGGAAGTCTCTGGGACAGGAATCTATCCCTCCAGCATGTCCTGTTTATTGTGGTGATGAGGTTTTGTGGTCCCTAGACCATGTAGCTTGGAGGGATTGGGATTTCTTTAGGTGTAGCATGTCCAACAGCTCTGGGTCTGACATAGCTTTATATGTCAGGCAGAGATAACCTCGGAGTAGGCAATATGCTACGGAGTACAGTTGGAGTTTTTTGAGACAGTCAGTGTAAGGCATCTGTTTGAGGCCAATATGGCAGCTGCCATGTGGCTCAAAAGTCTGAGGACAAGATATGCCAGTGGCTTTCTGTACACTACTAAAGAGCTTTGCTAGATTCCAAATGTTCAATATTCAGGACTGTGAAAGCTTGGCAATCAGGCAGTCTGTGTCGAAATGGCATGCTATAATTTCCAATTCTGAACTGGAAGAAGCTTGGCCTTTTGGTAACCTGACTGTGATCCCTAAGGAACTACAAAGCTGCAGTAAGATATCCCTGGCCCTGATTAGGGATGCTCTCATGGGAGGTTGTTAGGAGTCAATTGTCTAGGTAAGAAAAGACCTGGAACCCCTGCAACCTCAGCCAAGCTTCTACCACTACCACACACTTGAATACTTGGGGCAGTGGTGAGTCCAAATGATAATGTGCTGAACTGGCAATGATGGCAAAAACCACAATCCAAAAACAGAAATCAACGCTGACAACGAAAAAGATGATAAAATGGAACCATTTATTCCCCAAGTTCTGGTACCTCAGCTATTCACCTTCTGTGGAACAATTCCAAAGGCAAACACCATGTCTTTATATATCCATGATGACAATCATTATTCAATTAATCAATCAAAAAATAAATACCCATATTCTTAAAGTGCCACATATAAAAAAACAATCCAATATAAATAACTATGAAAAGGAATGCATAGAAGTACATAGAAAACACTTTTGTATTTTCTTCCCCTTACAAATTCATTAATGTGTAAATAATCCACCGGGGAGACCCATCATTTCTGGTGTAGGATCATATATATATATATATATATATATATATATATAGACAGACAGCTAACAAATTTCTGGATTTTCATCTTAAGAAATACTTGATCTCGGTACAGTCTCATGTTAGGAATACCAATGATGTCTGTCGAGCGTTACATGGTATGAAGTGAAGCACAGAATATTTTTTGGTTATGGCTGATGTATTATTTTTGTACACCAACATTAGTAAATGTTGGGGTTTGGAAGCCATGAAGAAGATTATGGGAGAAGGTCCCCATACTACTTTTCTGTTATCTCTTCTTGAATTTAGTTTCACACAATTATTTTGTGTGGAAGGGAGATTTCTATCTGCAAGTCAAGGGGACCGCAATGGGGGGCAGCATTTGCCCCATCTTATGCAGTCATCTATATGGGAGAATTTGAAAATGAATTTATGCTTCGTAACCCATATTTTGTTAATAATGTCATTTTTTATAAACGATATATTGATTATCTCATTTTCATATGTAGGGGCAGCCAGTCGTTTTTGGAGTTTATGCAGGTTCTTAATGAGAATACACATGGGCTGAAATTTGTTTGGGAATGTCAGTCTAAAAAGATAGCTTTTCTGAATGTTGAGTTTTATACTGGAGAGCAGGGCAGAGTCCAATATAGACCTTATAGAAAACCCACTTTTGTAAACAATTTTTTGCATGCCAGTAGTATGCATCCTTCTCATCTGATTAGGGCATTGCCAGAAGGTGAATTTATGAGGATTTTTAGAAATACCTCTGAACCTCAATTTTGTGAAAAGTTTTTGAATGAAGTACAGGAGAGATTATTATCCAGAGGATATTCTGAGATGGCTCTTTCCAAGGTTAAGCATAAATTGCGTGGGAAAGGTCAGCAAGGCTGGAATTGTTTTAATAGGGAACGCCAGCATCAAGATGAAACTGACAAGTTATTTTTTTGTAACTAAGTTCTCTAATTTTTCAGGAATGTTGGAAAAAAATGAGGCAATTCTGGCACATAGTTATAGATGATGTGCTGGTTGGTAGGTTATTTCCCAGGCACATCACTTTTTCAAACAGCAGCTACAGTAATTTGAAGGAGCTACTCATTAAGAAACTAGATTGCCCTAAGGATGGAAGCAATGTAGGCATGCACAAATGTGGACAATGTTCAGTGTGCAATAGAGTTAGAAACTTACATGGTGTAAAGATCAATGGTAAAAGCTATTATGCCTTTGAAAGGTTTGATTGTCACTCCCAAGGGGTGATCTATGTTATTAGATGTGACTGTGTTAGGCCACTCTGGTATATAGGTCAGACCAAGAGGAAGGTGAAGGTCCGTATTTTAGAGCATTTAGGGGACATTAGGAGAAATAACATAGACAGCCCGATGGCTTCCCATTTCATGTCCATGCACAATGTTGTTATACAGGGGGTTATTTTCAGTGTGTTGGCACGACCAAGGGGTTCTTTAGGCAATTTTAAAAAGGAATTGAACAAGCTGGAATACAGAATGATAGTCAATTATCATACGTTATATCCTAGGGGTATGAATTTAGATAGTAACATCACTTATTGAATGGGTTAGAGTATTGTAATTTATTTACTTTTCAATGACTCTGAAGAATGTTTTGAATTGTTTTATCAGATGTACTTTATGAAATGTTATTTAATTCATTATTTAGAGTCATAAATTTATTGTAAAAAGTAATGTATTTATAAGAGTTAGATTATAGGATTTGTATGGGGTATATTTTCTGTATGAGACTTTTGAATTTGTAAGGGGAAGAAAATACAAAAGTGTTTTCTATGTACCTCTATGCGTTCCTTTTCATAGTTATTTATATTTGATAGATTGTTTTTTTATATATGGCACTTTAAGAATATGGATATTTGTTTTTTTGCTTGACTAATTAATTGAATAATGATTGCCATCATGGATATATAAAGAGATGGTGTTTTGATTTTGAATTGTTCCACAGAAGGCGAAGAGCCGAGGTACCAGAACTTGGGGAATAAATGGTTCCATTTTATCATCTTTTTCTTTGTCAGCGTTGATTTCTCTTTTTGGATTGTTGTTTTTGTATTTCGTGAGTGGAGATTGGATGGTGGTGTAGTATTTTGAAAACTGATAATAACTGGCCGGAATTCAATTCTTATATGATGGTAAGTATCCTCAAGATTGACTGAGCATATCCAGTCAACCTTCATCAACAGAAGTAGGATTGACTGCACTGTGAACATTTGGAACTTGGTCTGCTTTACAACATGATTCAGCTTGCTCAAATTCAAAACTGGCTTGAGGTTCTTGTTCTTTTTTGGTACCAAAAAGAACCTTGAGTAGACCCTGGATTTTCATTGGTCTGGTGGAACCTCTTGAATGACTCTGGTTGCTAGCAGCTTCTGAATTTTGATGGCTGCTGCTCTTCTCTGACGAGAAGAAACATCTGGAGTCATTTTGGAGTTAGACAGGAGACTTGTAAAAATGGAATTGAGTAGTGTATAGATAAGACTCTGAAGTGAGCTATTCAACCCATGACTGCCTTCAGAGCAAGGTATCCAGGCAACCCCTTAGTGTTGCTAAAAGGGCCTCCTGAAGAAACCTCCATGGAAGCCCTGGCTCTGGGGACCACCCCTGCCAAGAGGGCAGCATCCATTGTGGTTATCCCCCCACACACACACACTGCATGAAAACCTCTCAGAACGAGACTCATGACTGCTGAGATTTCCTGAAGAAATGTTCCCCCTTCTGGTTCTAAGAAAAGGACAGTTGGGGGGGGGGGGGTAGCAAAACGAACTCCAACAGGAGACAATGTCTTTCCATCTAGCTCACTTCTGGTCAAAGTGTCTTCAACTTTTGGTCCAAACAGAGATGAGCCATCAAAAGGGAGTTAAAGGACACCTTAAAGCAGTCTGCAAAATCACACAATCTCATCCAGGCATGGCGACACACAGCAATGGCACTGCCAGCCACCTAGGACTTACCATCAGCTTAAAGCTGGAAATAGCTTAAAGAGGGAATAGTTAAGTCTCCAAAATCTTCTGAGCTTTTGCAGACTGCTGTGTCTTTACTGCTCTTGATACTTCTGACACTATGTACTGCTCCATCCCTGGTCAAATGAGACAAATAATATAATGCCCTCAATGCAAAGGTGGCTGAGGAGTAAGTGAACTTCCCTATGCAGTTCAATGCCAGAGGCTCTCTATTTAGCAGACAGACCGAACAGCTCTCCTCAGAAATGTCCTTTTTGATGGCTGCCACCACCAAGATAGCATACATAGTGGTACCCTTACTCCAGTGAAGCCAATCTTGAGTGGGGTGAGAATCTTGTCAGGCTTCTTGGGGATTCGTTCCACCATATCAAGTTCCTCCCAGGCCCTCCAAGACACTATATGAGTAAGTGCATCTCAGAGTAAGAACTACCCATGACATGGATGGGCCCACTCTGATGGCTTCTAAAAATAGTTACTCCTCAGGAGAAAGGTCTTCGGCAGTCCAGCCCCCGTCCTGGCAAAGCAGCTTCAAAAGATCACCACAAGAGGAGTCTTTGCAGGGAGGATTTGGGGGACCCTTTTCCTTCATCAAGGCAGGTGTCTTAAGTGAGGGACCACTTGGGCGAGTCCAGATGTTTCCTCTTACACTCCCTCTTCCACAAGAGTTCCCACCGTGGAGAAGGAAACAGAAGAGGATGTTGCTGTAATGGGAGGGCAGTTTGGAGGTCAACCAGAGACTGTCCTGGAGCCAGATGAAGAGCAGTCACAAGCAGTGTTATGCAAGGGCAAGCGATAGTCATGATGGACTATCGCCTCTGCTGATGGCAGTACATGCTCTCCACAATGAACACAGAGGTGGAGACAGCCGAACCTGACCCATTGACTCTGAGTTGTGAAGACATTTGGGATGCGCTTGAGTCTGGAGCCATTTCACCCTGGCCCAACACCGCAACTGAGGCTGAGCTATCAAAGGCAGAATCCCCAAGAGAGAGGGATGACCCAGAAATGGGAATCGTTGAACCCAACCCATAGACTCCTGCCTCAACCTGTCAATCATGGTTCATGCGGCTCCAGCACAGCTAGGGTCAAGAAAACCAGGCCAGGACCAGAGTAGATATTGGCCAGACTGTCAGCTCCAGTCCTAAAGAATATAAGGTGACTAGCTCTGAAGACCTTGGATCTGAAGGGCCCAGGGAAGGAAAAGCAACAGGAGCTGAGGCACCAGGATGACGGCCTGGTGCTGAAGGGATGAAGCCTAACTCCATCTGATCCTGCAAGAAGGACTGTATCAGCTGCTACAAATACAAAACCTTAAGACTTGTCATGGACCGGAATGGCCTAACCAAAGAGGTCCCAATGGGGCCTTAAATGACAGCCAATAGGGTAATCACTCCAGCCTGTTGATCACAGCCAGGGAAGCTCAGATCAGAGGAGGTGAAGGGGAAGACTCGAAGAAAACTCACTTGGTGCTGAAGGTGAAAAGGGGAGAAAGTCTACCCTGAAGGAACCCCTAGACAAAAAAGGACTTGGGACAATGACAGTCAGTGAAGATGCCTTCCCAGAGATTGTAGCCAAAGAAGAATGACTCTGAGGCAGAGGAGTCAAAGGAGATCAGCTCTGAGGCTGCGAAGCTGGGGGAGATGGACTCTGACACATCAGCCCCGAAGGAGATCACTTGCAAGATGTTAGGGCCCACAACGGAGCCAAGACCGCTGGAGGATCTGAAGGTCTTGGACTTTTGGATTCAGCTGACCAGAAGCCAGAAAATTAGCTGGAGCCAACCACTTACAGTCTTCCTTAAAAGGATATGGACCCTTGGAATACTTATGACACACTTATTACCTTTACCGGAGGAGGCTGAGGAGGAATACCCTGAGGAAAGAAGACACTTGAGAATGTGCATGGCCCTCCTCTTGTTGACTGACTGAGAGCTGATGTCTTCATAAATCACACAAGGGGACTCAGATGAGCAGTCCTGAGCCAGTAAACATGGCTGTTATGAGCACCCTAGGATGGAAGCTTATGATTGCAAGACACATTTTTTTAGAACCTTTTTCCATAGTACAAACACACAAACACACACAGATGCATACACACACACACACACACACACACACACACACACACACACACACAAAACTGTTTTGAACACCAAGTCATAAAAGCCAAGAAAAAACAACCTAACCTAACTATGTAACTAACAGTAAACAACTCTACACTAAAACTAAAAACCTATTACTAACAATAAACACTATCCTAATACACTAGAAAAAAAACAGGTAGAGGAGCAAAAACCTTTTGCAAAAAAGGATAAAAGAAGGAGCAAATTACCAAGGTGCTCTCCAAAATGACGGCCAACTAGATCTGAGGCAATTCTACTAACATTGGGGGTTATGGGTACAGAAGGTGCAGTTTGATGAGCTGAAGTCTTGGGAACCAAGTTAAATCCAGATGGAAAAGGCAACATCAGATCAAACGGTACAAAAATGTATGCAGATAGCTATTCCAGTGCAACTAATCAAACAACATATAATAACAATTTACAAGATCTGTTATGCAGCCTTGGTTCAGTACTGTCACAAAAACAACAAGCAACAATTTTCACCAGAATATGTAATGCCAACAAATGCAGATTTGTTCCATAAGCATGATATTACAATAGGTGATCAATTAATAAAACAATAAGCACACACATTTGAGCTGAATGTCAAGACTAATGAATAAATGTCAGACTAATGAATAAGTATGTAGTAGACTCAAGCTTAACAATAAAATCAATTATAGTAGCATAACTAAGCTGAGGCACAGAAGGCAGTGAATTTATATGTTCAGCAACAAAGAGGATGTTAAAAGCTGGTATGCACAGGAACTGAACCTACAATTTTGGTGTTACTGGCACCACACTATAACCAAATAAACTAAGAAGCCACACTTGTGATAGGCATTAGAGGAATGACTGAACCAAAACCACCTACAAATTCTGTTTACCAGAAATTTATTTCGGCTGCAAAAACCAGTTCAGCTCGAAGGTCCTCTGCCTTTCTGGCACTAAAAAGAGGATGGAATAATGTACTTGACCTATGTTGTGCATCAGGACATCGTGGAAGGCTCTTTTTGCCTTACTTGCCTGCCTTTTTATGTCAGGTGAGATATCGGAGAGGGAGCTAGTTTGATGAGGGTGGGGGGTGAGTAGGTCATATTTCCAAAAGGGGAATCCAATATGTGATGGACATTATACCCTTGACCCACATTTCCAAGCAATGTAAAAAGTAAAATTGTGTACACTTACCATAAATGTAGATGTTAGAGTGTATTCACTGTTGCAGTCATCACATTTGGGGGTAATCTGCTGGCAGGTTCCCTCAGTCGGCCTGATTAACAAAGTCTTGGGTCCTGCATCAGGTGCTGTCCCTTCTTCCATGACGTCAGGTCGTCAGGGGTATAAAACATGCAGCCGACGCCATTACATCAGTTTTTCTTGCCCCAATTGTCTGGTGCCCCCCAAATGGGGAGCCAAATATATAAGTAATTAAAAACACAAAAATATACCTCCAAACAAAAGCAAATACACCAAAAGGGCTTTTAAGCATAGCAAAGGAAAGTAGAGGTATAGTAAGAGAAAAACAGGGGGCTGGAGGGAGGGTAACTAGGACTGCAACAGTGAATACACGAAAACATCTACATTTATGATAAGGGTACGCAACTGTACTATATTCTTCATGTTTCACTGTTGCAGTCATTGCATTTGGGTAGATTCCCAAAGCTATGGTTGGGAAGATAGATTTATACAGCATTAGGACCAGCTATAAGGCCCTGCAAAACAGCAGTGGCAAAGTCAGCTCTGGATTTAGAGAAAATTGGTAGGTGATGATGTGTGGTAAAAGTATGAACTGAACTCCAGGTAGCAGCTTCGAGATTATCCCTGGTAGGAACACCTCTGAGAAAGGCTGTAGAAGTAGATGCAGCCCTGGTGGAATGAGATCTGATCCCCCGGGGGATAGGTTTTCCATGGTGCTTACAGCAGAAATGAATACAATGCCTTATCCATTTAGAAATGGTTTGTTTTGAAATAGCTTCCTCTCTGCCCCTGCAGCAAATGCTACCAGCAGCCGTTCAGATTTTCTTCGAGATTTAGTCCTGTCCAAGTAGAATCTGTGTACATCCAATAAATGCAGAATCCGCTCCCCCTTGTTCTGTGGATTGGGAAATAAAGTTGGCAAATGAATGGACTGATTAAGACCCACAGTGGATATCACCTTGGGCATGAAGGATTGATTTGTCCTGAGTGACACCCTGTCTTCATTAAAGATGATGAAAGGCTCCACTGCCATAAGGACCTGTAATTCAGATATCCTTCTAGATGAAGTGATTGCTAAAAGGAAGGCTGTTTTCCAGGAATGAAATTTTAAATCTGCAGAAGCAGCTGGCTCGAAAGGAGGTAGAGTGGGTTTCTCCAATACAAAGTTAAGGTCCCAGGCAGGGGTTGGGGCTCTCCTGGGAGGCCTCAAGTTTTTGACCCCTCTGAAATACTGCTTTTGCAGAGGATGAGAGAAGAGGGGAGGGGTTCTCTGTTGCAATGAGCTGAAATGGCTGAGGCATGGATTTTTATGGAAGAAAAAGACAGGCCCTTGTGAAGCATCTCAGTTAAGTATTGCAAAATCTGAGATAAATTGGGTGCTGCTGTGCTCATCCCTTGAGATTGATTCCAGGCACAGAATCTTTTCCATTTGTCGGCATGATTTTCTAGTACTAGGTCTTCTCGCCTCCAAAATGATATCCCTCACAGGTTTGCTGAGGGATGCTAAGGGGGAATTTAAATGATAAGCCAAGCTGCAAGATTCAATGTTTGGAGCTGAGGGTGGAGAATTTGGTTCTCCTGCTGAGACAGTAAGCAAGGTGTCTGAGGCAGATGCCATGGAGGAATTCATGGCACACTGCGCAGGAGCGGGTACCAGTGTTGGCAAGGCTAGTCTGGAGCAATCAAAATCATGTTTTGGGTGTCCTGTTTGACTTTTGGAAGAACTTTGGAGAGCAGAGGCACAGGAGGAAAGGCATAGACTGATAGGTTTTTCCAGCTGAAGGACAGAGCATCCACTTTCCAGGCTTTTTTTGGGAGGTGTTCTTGTGCAAAATTTGTCCAACTGGTAGTTCTGGGGTGAGGCAAAAAGATCTATGTCTGGGCTCCCACATTTGCATGTCAACATGTTGAAGGTCCATGGTTCCAGTTTCCATTCGTGTGAGTCCATGAAATTTCTGCTTAGTTCGCCTGCCAGAGTATTCAGCTGTCCTGGCAGGAATTGAGCTTGTAGTTGTACTTGGTAGCTCAAGGCCGTGTTCCACAATCCCATGGCTAGTCTGCAGAGGGGGTAGGAATGTGTACCCCCCTGCTTGTTTATGTACCACATAACCATGATGTTGTCAGTCTTTACCATTAGTTGCCCTGGTTGAAGGAAGTCCTTGAAGGCTGTCAGAGCATTCTGTACAGCCAGCATTTCCTTTTGATTGATATGAAGGTGCATTTGATTTAGGCTCCATTCGCCCTGAATGCACTTTCCTGCCAGATGAGCCCCCCCCCCCATGCATAGTCTGATGCGTCTGTAGTTAGGGTTTGGGTGGCAGGGGGTGGTGTGAATGGCAGTCCCTTGTTTTGGTGGCAGGCCTCTGCCCACCATAGGAACTCTAGGCACAGGCAAGGTATGAAAGGAATCATTGCTTCCAGGCTGTGACAATGTTGACTCCATAAACTTTTTAAGTACCACTGAAGTTTCCTCATATGCAGTCTTGCATATGGAATTAGAAGAATGCAGGAGGCCATGAACACCAAGGCTTGCAGTATTTGTCTTGTAGATAGCAGGGTTTTTGTGGCCACCTGTTTGAAGCAAGTCCCCAAATGAGTTTGCTTTTCCGGCACAAGGAAAGCCATCTGGGCAGTTGTATTCAAGTTTGCACCCAGGAATGTAATTTTTTGAGAGGGTACCAGTTGTGATTTCTTTTTGTTTATGGTGTACCCTAGACAAGTTAGAACTCTTTTTACAAACACCAGATGTTTAAGAAGAATGACCTGGTTTTCTACCTTCATTAGACAATCATCCAGGTATGGATATATTTGAATATTTCTTTGCCTGCAAAATGCAAATACTGGAGCCAGGCAGTTTGTGAATACCCTGGGCACAGTAGACAAGCCAAAGGGCAGTGCAGAGAACTGATAATGCAAGTAGCCTGCTTTGAAGTGTAGGTATTTTCTGCAAGATTCCCTAATTGGGATATGCAGGTAAGCCTCTTTTAAATCTAGGCTTGCCAACCAGGCATCCTTGCCTAGCATAGGAAGTAACTGGTGAAGAGTCAGCATCTTGAATTTTGGAATGTCCACAAAGGTGTTTAGAGTAGACAGGTCCAGAATTGGACACCATGATTTGTCTTTTCTAGGTACCAGGAAAAATCTGAAATAGAAACCTTGTCCCTTTTCCTCTTTTGGTACTAGCTGAATAGCCCCCATGTTTAGGAGGGAAAGTACGTTTCTGAGCCTCTGTCCACTGATTTGGGGGCAGGTCTGGCCACCCGTTTGGAGTTGGCAATGTGTGGAAATGAAAGCTGTATCCCTGGGACACTATATTTAAAACCCATTTGTCCTGGGTTATAAGTTGCCAGTTTTTTGCATGAAGAGCCAATTCCCCCCCCCCCCCCAAAGGGGCGGCTAAAAGGTAAGTGTTTGGTACTTTTAAAGGAAAGTCATTGAGACTGTTTACCATAGGGTGGAGTCTTGTTATTTCCAGATTTGGAAGTGGAAGTACCCCATTGCTTAGTTCTGAAAGTCCCTTGGGACTGAAACCTGGTGCTTTTGGAATGCCTTGGTTTGGCTTGAGTGGTTCTGGAAGGAGCTGGAAAGGACCAGTTCTTAGTAGGCCATTGCCTACTAAATCTATGAGGTTGTACTTGTAAGAAATCTTTCACAGTCTGCATAGATTTAGCTTTATCTTCCTTTTTTTTTTTTTTAGAACTTCTTCAGCCTTATTGCCAAACAGGTGGTCCTGCTGCAAAGGAGCATCCAACAGTTTTGCTTTAACATGATCAGGCAGAGATTGCTCCTTAAGCCAAGCATGCCTTCTAAGCACAGAACCAGTAACAGCAGCCCTGCAAGAGACCTCAAAAATCAAAACCACATTGCAAAGTATGTTTTCCAACTTGTTCAGCTGAATGCAGTAAATCCTGTAAATCTTTATTTTCCACACAGTCAGAAATCAATATCATTTTCTGTTTAAGCAGTCCCATGGTATGCTGTTGATATTTTAGCATATGGAATTGACAGTTTAAAGCCCTGATTGCCAAGGTTGCAGAAGTATAAACCTTTTTACCCATCTATCCAGCGCCCTGGAGTCTCTATCAGAATGGGTAGGATTTTTAGCAGTAGAAGCCTTAATGCCCTTGGGCCCCTGAGAAATGGTTTCAGGATCCACAACAGGATTTTTGAAAAGGAATTTGTGGGACTCAGGAACCCTGTAGTACCTATCTGGTTTACTAGGGGCCAGAGGCAAGGAATCAAGGGCCATACTGGATTCGGAAAACATATCAACAACGTCTAATACAGGAGGTACAGCCAAAGGCCTATGCTGAGGAAAAAGAAGGAAATCCCTAAGCCTATTTTTGGATTCAGAGAAATCCTGGCTTTCCCATTGGAAATGCTCCCTTAAGGTATGTAAAGTTTCCTCAAAAGAAAAATCTTCAGGGGAAGAAGCAGAGGAGATGGAATCTTCTGCATCAGAGTCCTCATAAGTAGGCATGGACAAATCTAGGTCATTAGAAGAATCAGAAGAAACAGAGTCCTGTTCAGAAGTTTCATAGTCAAGTTCAGCCCTAGGCTTTTTAGAGGGGGGGGTGCAGTTTGACTACCCCTGATTAGAGTAATTAAATCTTAAGCCATTTTGATCATTTGTTTTTTAGGCAAAGGAGCCTGAACAAGTGGCCTGAGCATCGGTTTTTCAGACACAGATCGAGGTTTAGACCTTAATATTGGAGGTGGAGTCGGTTTAATATGCAAGTCTGTAGGCTTGAATACACCCTCAGAAGCTGGTACCTGCACAGCGGCTCTGGACACATCTAAGGTAGAGACATACGCAGGTTCCATAGGTGAAGCATATCATGGCATACCAGACTCCGAATGGGTCCCAGTAGAGGCCTGCGACTCAGAAGTAGCGGGTATCAGGGGCTGCGCAAGCGCTTGAGTACCGGCAAACTGACGACTGGCTTAGGAGAAGCGTCGTCGGCAGTTTTGGACCTCAATGGCCTGTCGCTGTCTTTTTCTTCACGTTCTTTCTGTATTCCGGTCATCGGATGGCTAACCGACGTCATTTCTGGATAATTAAAATGAGAACCGAAATATTTCGAAGCAAAAATGTACAGACGATGGATAGTGCGCTGATTAAATAAAGCACAAAACCGACAGCAAGGTACGTCGTGGTCTGGGCCTAGGCAAGGAATACAGTACAAATGAAAATCCTTATGAGGTATTTGTGTCCCACAAGTAATAATGCAATTACTAACTTTTACTGACATCGGAAGAAGCAAGAAAAAGCTTCCCCAACGGGGTACTTAGCTTTTAGTTGAAGACTTCGGTTCTGAAATTCGAAAATGAAAATTTCAGGAGTCGGCCGACTGGTACTTGCGAACTGCTTCTGCTTCGGGCACCGCGTGGCAAGAAAGACTGATGTAATGGCGTCGGCTGCATGTTTTATACCCCTGATTACCTGACGTCATGGAAGAAGGGACAGCAACCGACGCAGAACCAGAGACTTTGTTAATCAGGCTGACTGAGGGCAACCTGCCAGCAGATTACACCCAAATGTAATGACTGCAACAGTGAAACACGAAGAACATCCACTTAGCAGCCTGCCCCCAACGGCCTCCAGAATGGAACAGGCAGGGAAAGACTCAGGATTGCTGCTGATCATGCATAAATTGGATGCGTCCCCTGACTGGCAATGATTCTGTGAGCCTTTACTACATTGCAGTTGTTGAAATAACCATCACTCTGGTCCCATTCCATTCACCCAGGGTGAAGCTCCTAAGGTCACCTCCAAAATCATCTTGGATGCCGATCCCTCTGAGTTCTGGTAACTGTCCTTGGAGGACATTGAAACCTAATTTTCACACAGCCATCAGAATTTTGCCTTGCTCTTTCATACTCTTGGGATGTGTGTTGACTTCCTGACAAAAAAGTTCTGTGAACAGAAGTCCATAAATGCTGCCTTTGTGCCTTCTGTAAAATCAGTTTGCCTTAGCCAAACATGCCCACAGCCTTTGCTGGCAGCCCCAGCTCTCCTGGAACCCTCAGTATATTAGACATCACATTGATCATGTAGTTCATCAGTGAAGAGAACACTGTTGCTTGGACCATAACCTGTTTCCTCATTTACCAAGTCCTTAGATGTATGCATTATTTAGTTTGTGCAGTCCCTCAGAAAATAGAAGTAGAGGTAAAACTGAGCTTTCCTAGTCTGCCCATTACCCTAAACTTCTTGTCTGGTTAATGGATGGTTGGGCCCTGGAGGGTTTGAGTCCTTCCTACAGCTGCTGCAACCATGATGGGATCTGGTTTGAGGGTTCAGCTCTAGACTGCCAAGTCTCTTGAAGGAATAACACCCTGTTAAACCCTGTGCACTTCGTAATGGTTGTCAAGCAATGCTCATGGCATCCTTCAGCATGATCACCAAGGAAGGGACTACCAAGTTGGCCTGATGGCTATACCTGCATGCCTCCTGTAACCTTTTCTGGGGGTGGGGAGATGGTGACAGTTGTATATAACAGAGGATCTCTCCAAACCTGTGGTCTTCTGCAGATGATCTAGGAGTGACACAGCCCTCACTCTTAGCAACAGTAGTTGCAAGGACTCTTCTGGAAAGTCCAAATGTTTCGTCTTGATTTGGCCTGGTCTTTTAGTGGAGATCTGATTGACCAGAAATGCCTTTTAGTGACCAGTTGACCCTGACAACATTGCAGAAGGGCTATAACCACTGCCTCTTGGCATTGACCTTATGTGGACTGCTACATCAGAGTGCATGGGGTTGCAGAGGCATCTGAGCTGGTAAAATATAGTGAATGGTTACCACAACAGGATGCACCAGTACTTGTATAATCATGGCTCCCCCTCACCAGATTGGACTCTGAACTGCCAAGTAAGTGGTGGTTGCCGCAGTTAAGGATACAGCCAGTACTGTGGGAAAGGAATTGGTTGCAAAGGCCAGGTTTAGGGAAAATTTTGATGTTGGAAGCAACCCTTTAGGAAGATTCACTAGATAGCTGAAAGATGCCTGTACTAGCAGTTGTTCATATGTTCATGGGAGGTTACTAGGCTATTGACCAGAGGGTCGTTTTAAGCCTAGCCTATTACACCCATTACATTTCAAGAGAAAAAGTCTAGTCAATGCCTAACATTATTATTAGTAATGACTGCCCATGTCCAAAGAGGGAAGTCCCATTTGACTTACAGATGTGCAGCAACTTCATCAGGTTGGGTCAAAGATTGCTCTGTTAGCCAGGCAAAAGTCTTCCCTAAGCAGCCTATATGCTACTGAGTACAGTGACAAAGACTTCAGTCTGTCTGTATAAGTCATGTGCTGAAGACCCTGGGTCATCTTAGTTAAAAATCTCTGGGGTCTCTCCAGTTGCTGCAGGTGCCTAGTACGATACATACCAAAGGGGGGTGTTATGCTCAATTATGGACCTGATACGGGTTGAGTATAGGGGAGTTACAACCTCTTTTGCTCTTGAGGTTATGCCGTTGTTAAGCAAATGTGCAACTCAGAATGCCTTTCTTGCTACAATGGACATACGGTGGTCAAAGTTTAGGTCACAGTCTACTTCTGTGCCCAAATCCTTCACTACAGCATTCATACTTAAGGTACTGTTTATTTGATAGTTTGCAGGGACATTGCTTTTACTGAAGGGGGTGACTATGCATTTTTTTGCATTTAGTTTGAATCCATGGCTTTGGCACCAACCGTTGGTCTGTGTTAAGCCTCTCTTGGAATACACTGACATCATTTGGGGAGTAATCGATCGCTTCAAGTTTGCAGTCATCAGGAAACCTGGTCAGCCTGAACTTCATTTTGGCCCGAACTTCCAAGAAGTAAATACCAAACAAAAGGGGGCTCAGTACTGACCCTTGTGGAACCCCACTGATGACAGGTCCGCTGGTTGAGGTGGAATCACCCACTTTGATGACATGTGTATGGTTAGCGAGCCAATTTGCCACCCACCGAACAAAAAAGGGGTTGACATTTAGGTGGGTGAGTTTGTCAATAATGCCTGAATGGGGAATTATCAAAGGCCTTCGCCAAGTCCAGATATAGTGTGTGCACAGATATGCCCTCATCTATGGCCTTGGTCACATTTTTGAAGAAGTCTACTAGTTTTAGCAGGCATGATTGACCCGTTACAAAGCCAAGCTGGGTTGGATCAAGGGTTTGGAGGTCACCTATATCTTTATGAAGTCCATGGTGATAGGTTACATGGCCTTGCAGATAAGACTAGTCAGGCTTATGAGTCAATAATTCTCCGGATCTTTGCTAAGCCGCCCTTGTAGAGGAGGATAACAGTTGTGGTTTTCCATTCAGCTGGGACAAATCCTGTATTCAGGCTGTTAAATAGGGTGTCTAAGGGGGTTGCTAATGTCTGTTTTAGTTGGTTTAGAAAACTAACCTGGGATGCCATCAGGACCCACAGTAGCTGCGTTTTTTGCCTTAGAGCTTTGATGACCTGTTCTTTAGATATATAGTGCGAGGGAGCTGTTTAACATATGGTTTGTGATATGTTTGGAGGGGAAAAAGGGGAGATATTTTTGCCAAACCTGTCCACTATTAGGTTAGCAATCTTTTGCAGGATCAGTGTGTGTGATTTCATTTGTCACTAGTTCAGCACATGTCTGGGTCCTACCTTTTAGGCAATGGATGTAGCTGAAGAAAGCCTTATGATTATCCTCATCTGTGTTTGCCAAACTTTTCTCGAAGTTGCCCTTAGATGATTTTATAAGTTGTCTAATGTTTATTTAGGCTTAGGAGGGTACTTTTTCAGTGTTGGGACCTCCCTTTGGTATTCTTAGACAGTAGTTTTGTACTCCTTTTGTGTAGTTTATTTACGCGAGATGTCCACCAGGTGGCTTGTTTTTTCTTGACACACTTACTTTGGTCCTATCAGGCACAGACGGGGGTATACATTTGCATAAGTGTCGGTACAGGGCATCAGAGTATACTTTAGTATAATTGCCAAGATCATCTGAGGGGACTGGGGCTTGGAAATCATTTATGCCAACCCCTAGGAGGGTACAGTTGGCTTTGGTGAAGTTTTTTAATCTGGCTTCGCCTCAGATGGGTTCTCGAATTATTGTTACTTCAAACGTGACTGACTTATGATCAGATTTTACTAATGAGGGTCCTACATTTATGCCAGTGCAATGGTCTCTCATGTTGGTGAGAACCAGGTCAAGTATATTTCAGCCCCTTGTAGGATTTTCTACAATTTGTTCTAGGCCATTTGAGTTAAAGTCAAGGAACTTTTGTTCAAGTAAGGTAGGGTTCATATAGGTTTCCCAGTTGATGGCAGGATAGTTAAAATCCCCCATGACAAGAGTGTTAGGTTGCATTTTGATTGACTCAAGTAAAGCCAAATAAGCTCCATGAGCAGCTTGGTTCATGAAGAGGGACCTGTAACTAGCAATGACTTGAAGGGGGGGGGTCTTGCCCACTGTAATCTGAACTTGGAGCAGCTCCAGAGTTATCTCGTCTAATCAGTCTGAAGGAATATTTATCTTTAATATACATAGATACTCCACCACCTTTAGTTTTCATACTTTCATTTTGCGGTCTGAAGGTGTGGAAGGCATTGTACCCTTGCAAAGCTGGGGTACTCTCTATGGCCTTGAACCAGGTTTCTGTGACTGTACAAATGTTTACATCACACAAGGAAAGGGATGTTTCCAGAGCATGCAGCTTTTGGTTTAAACTCTTAGCATTCAGCAGCATAACCCTTATTTTGTTTGTGCTGGATATTTTCACATATGAAGTTTTATTTTTGAGACCTTGTCTAAAAAGGCATTATGGGTGAAGCAAGAGTCTTAGCTAGCAGCCAAAAGCCCAGAGGTGCCAGGTACAGACCATCTCTGGCAAAGCAGTGAGGTACATCAACCATGTCATCCCAAGCTGACAGAAATTGGCTCCCCCTTGAATGAAACCAGAAACCAAGACAATTATTAAAGTCAATCATTTTTGTTTATATTGTGGCATCATTCAAGATTAGGGTAAAATGTTGCTCAAGGCTAGGGACACACCTGTCTGGGACACATTCAGAGAGCTCAATCAGGTTTCTCTTCATATAGTCCAGAGAGGTACATCTCAAGTTGTTCACAACAACATGAACTATGACTGAGTCATAACAGCACTTCTTGTTGAGTGACTTGAGTGCATGTGTGATCTGACAAATCCTGGCACTGGACAGAGAGCTGATCATGACTCTCCTTATCCAACCTAGTGAACAGGATATCAGCATGTCTCACTATAGAATCTCCAATAACAACAAAATTAGGTTTGGGTGTGTTACGCCTTCAGGGCCTAGTTGGTGAAACATTGGTGTTATGCGTCTTGAATGCTGTGGGTTCTGTGTCAGGTGTATCAACCTTTTGATAAGGAGGTCTCTGGTGTTTAGGTAAATTTTTGGCGAGTACCTATGCGTATGATGGTCTATATGTTGAGTTCAAGCTTTGTGTATGAGTTGTAGTATGTGGGCTTTGTGTAAGAGCTGTGGTGTGTGAGCTGACAACCTCTTCAGTGTTATTGTTTGGTGAGCAAGAGAGCAGAGATTACAGCTTCTTGGTGTAGATGCATCTCTCACACTCCGTACTACAGTGATTTAGTAGTGAGGGTTGTCTGTGCATGAGGCAGTTGCTACACTGCCTCCGGAGACCCATATCAACCAGGCTGGCAGGAGAAAGAAGGGTAGTTCAATTCTCCATAATGCTAGGTTTAGTCCATTGATAATGAATACCATGGCTGAGGAAGTATCTTTTAAAAATGTCTGATGACATTGATATAGTTTCTCAGATCAACAGTATGAGATTGTCCTTTGCACCAACATCTTGATAGTGTTTGGCCACAACAACAATGCCAGCGAATACACTGGCACATGGGAGTGGACCACACAGCATCAGGTGGCACAGGCTAAGGACCATCTTTCTCTTGTGCCAGGGGATATGGTCACCAGCACCTCATTCCTGACGACCTACACAGCTCCAAAGCTCTAGCCAGCTGTTTGATATCCACCAGCTAGTGGATCTCGGTTGCTGTCACTTGGACTCATACAGCGTCATCTTTTGTTGCTAAATCAGCCTCCTGACATGGAGGCAAATGCACTGCCAGAAATAAAAACTCCACCATGGCTCCCTGACCGTCCTGAATATCCTCTACTGTTAGCAACAGAGCCAAGGGAGTGCAAAAGAGCCACTGCCATTGATGCCTGTAGAGGTCTGGAAGTAGGAATCCTTTATGTCATATATTACAAACAGGAGGTCTGTAATGTTTTTTTTTTTTTTTCTTGACCAGGAGCTTCAGCTTCCTTAAGCCCTTCTTGGACTCAGGAAAGGGACAGATAAATAACTGGGAAAGATATTTCCTGGCATCAGAATCTGGATTGGATATGAGCATCTTGCCTGAAATGGCCTATTTACCAAATGGTTAAATAACTTCTTGTGCAGAGGAGTAGCTAACTATTCTGTCGCTTAGAGTCATATCCTATCTGGCATTCCCTCTATAAAGCTCTTCTGACTTGAGGACCAAACAAATAAAAGAAATCTCCTTAAACTGTGGAAAATGGTTTGTGACATTTATAGCAAGCAGTTGCTACAGTTTATGTCACAAGCAGAGCTCATGCAGCACTTTTCCTCTTTTGTAAAAGAAAAAGCTCTTCATAGGTTCAGAGGTGTATACTAGGCTAATGACCACTAGGGACCTTATAAGCCTATCTGTGCAACCCAAACAGGACCCACAAAAATTTGACTTATACAGGTGGTGATTTACTGACTGCCTCTGTCCATTAAAGTCATAAGAAGCCAGATCAACTGGTCCACATTGTGCTTAAAACAGGATAGGGAAGAACTAACTTTGCTTTACATGGATTATGTTGCAAGCAAAACTTGTATCTTTTTATCTAGTAGTTCTGATGCTGTTTGTTTTGTGGATGTGCAAAAGGTTCATCAAATCAGGGTCCATGGATGCTCTGTATGCCAGGCAAATAGCACCTCTCACAAGTCTGTAGGATACTGAGTAAAGACACAGTGCTTTGAAGCACTCAGTGTAGGACATTGTGTTTACTCCCTGCATTCTTTTTGTAAGGAATCTCTTTGGATGTTCCAGGTGCTGCATGCATTTGGTCAGGTACATACTGAAAAGGGCATTATACTCTACAGTGGGTCTCACGAGGGCCAAGTACAGTGGTATGATGACCTCTTTAGACATAGATGCCATGTCCTTGCTTACAAGTTGAGCAACACTGAAGAATTTTCCTACTAACTTGAACACATACTGGTCGAAGGCTAGGTTACTATCTGCAAGAGTTCCCAGATCTCAGACTAGAGAATCAACTTTTAAGGGAGTTTTACAGATGATGTAGTCGCCTTCCCAAAAGGTACTACAATGCATTTCTCAGAATTGAGTTTAAGCCATGGCTTTGGCATCGAGTTTTAAGCCATGGCTTTGGCATCGAGTTTTAAGCCATGGCTTTGGCATCGAGTTTTAAGCCATGGCTTTGGCATCGAGTTTTAAGCCATGGCTTTGGCATCGAGTTTTAAGCCATGGCTTTGGCATCGAGTTTTAAGCCATGGCTTTGGCATCGAGTTTTAAGCCATGGCTTTGGCATCGAGTTTTAAGCCATGGCTTTGGCATCGAGTTTTAAGCCATGGCTTTGGCATCGAGTTTTAAGCCATGGCTTTGGCATCGAGTTTTAAGCCATGGCTTTGGCATCAAGTGTTTGTATTAGACCTTACTGAAGGGTGTTCTCATCTTGGGGGGATTCAATGACTGCTCCCAGTTTACAATCCTCTGTGAACTTGGACAGCCAAAGGCCTTTGACATTGGCTTTAACATCTGAGAAGTAAATGTCAAAGAGGAATGGGCCTAGCAAAGAGCTCTGGGGGATTCCACTGGTGAGTGGTCTCTTTGTGGAAGTGGTCTCACTGACTCTAACCTCCTGGGTCCTATCAGTGAGCCAGTTAGCTATCCAGCGTGTTATAAAGGGGTTGATACTTCGTTTCATACGTCTGTTGACAATGCCTGAGTGGGGTATTGCATCAAATGCTTTAGCAAGAACATCCATTGCCTTAGTGACTTTTTCAAATGAGTCCACCAGTTTCAGTAAGCATGACCTTCCTTTGACAAAGTCAAACTGGGATGGATCCAGTGTCTGGAGGTTTCCTATGTCCCTATTGATAATTTCCATGGTAAACTCTTTGTATGACTTTGCAAATAAGACTAATCAGACTAATAACTCAGTAGCTTCCAGGATTTGTTGAAGGTCCGCCCTTATGACTGTTACAGTCCTCCATTTATGTAGCACAAAGCCTGTTTTAAGACTTGAGTTATATGACTCCAGGGGTCTTTATAAGTCATATTTTAGACTATTCAGGAGGCATCCTGGGATGTTATCTGAGCCCACTGAGGCCATGTTCTTGGCTTAAGCAAGTGTAACCAGTACATGCTCCCTAGTGCATTTATATCACAAGATCGAATGCTAAAAATAGCGAATGCTCTTTTATTGAACTTAAAAAACGCGAAACCTTAAAATGTCAAAGGAACAGATCACTGATCCAAAAACTGTACAAGCAAAATAGAGTTCACACGCACACACACAGACGCGCGCGCACACACAGACACAGACACACACACAGACACACACACATAGCTTAAATATACCAATTCCAAGATTGCACCACAGTGGAGAAAACAGCAAAGTCCGGAGAATGGCCCATCGATTTGTTTTCCCCAGGGAAAAAAATCAATGTTCCGTGCCCTCGAAATTTTCAGGTTTCGCATTTTAAAGTTCGATATAAGTGCGTTCGCTAATTTAATCGTTCGCTCTTCTGACAGGAACCTTCTCTAGTTATAGCTAGAGGGGTTATGTTTGAGGGGATGGTTAGGGGTGAGGGGGGCAAAACTGGAACTGAATTTGTCCTCCAACAGGTTTGCTATATCACCAGGCTCAATGAATGTGGCACCATTAACTACCCGTTCAGCACATTGCTGTGTGCTGCCCTTGAGGTTTCTGACATAGTTGTATACGGCCTTATGGTTATCTTTTACCTGGTAGGCTATTCTACCCTCAAAGTTGACTTTACTTAACCTAATAAACCCTCTTAGTTGCCTATTTACTTTAATGAGAGTTTCTATATTTATGGGAATTACCTTTCCTGATTTTTGCCATATTTTCTTTCCTTTTGTTGTACATTCTACTTAATTTGGGATGCCACCAGGATGGCTTGTTTCTAGGACTAGTTCTTGGCATACTTGTAGATACAGCACACTCTATGCAGCCATTGACCTGGGTTGTACAGGGTTTCTGAGAGCAATTTAGCATAGGCGGAGGCTGCTGTGTTCTCAGGGTTTGGAGGGACACTGAATTTTAACAATGCATTGCTTAATGAAAGGCATTTTGCCCTGGAATAGCTCCTAACTGTTACTGGTTTTAATGGGATTATGGAGTTGATTCTGATTTTGAAGGAGACAGCTTTACAGTCAGACCTTACCAGGAAGAACGAGACATTGGGGATGCAGAATTCTCCCATACTTGTAAGCACAAGGTCCAGTATGTTGGCACCTCTAGTGGGCATATTCACTATTTGGTCATGGGTGTTTCTACTTATGAAGTCAACAAATCTCTGGCCCTGTAGATCTGAGGCTGTGTAGGATTCAGTCTATAGAGGGTAACAGAAGTTTCCCATGAATACAGTGTTGGGTTGGATGTTAAGTATCTCCAGTAAGTCCAAGTATGCATTTTGAGCTTCTTGGGGCATGGAGGATGACCTACAGCTGGCCAGGATATGGTATGGGATTCTGTGTATGGTAATCTGCACATTGTGGAACTCCAGTATGTCATCATGTCTGACCACCCTAGAGGTATGCTTGTTACTAATGTATACTGAGACACCTCCTCCTTTAGCTCTTTTCTGTGCAGTTACTGCTCTAAGAGTGTGGAAGGCACTGAAACCTTGCACTGCTGAGGTACTCTCTGCCGCTTTAAATCATGTCTCTAACTACACAGATGCCTATATTCTCAAGTGTGAGCAGTAACACCTAGAAGTTCAACTGAGTTGATTTTGCTACGTTGGTAGGTTTGTCAATTTGGCATTGCCTAAAAGAGGCACTATGGGGGGTGGATAAAGTTTTAGCCAGTATGCAAAAGTCTAGACAGAAGAGGTACAGACCATCCTTGGCAAAGCAACGTGGTCTGTTAACCATATCCTCCCAAGCTGACAAACACTGGATCCCCTTAGAATGACACCAGAAAGACAGGTGTTGAAATCAATCATTTTTTTACTCGCATTGTGGAACCATCCTCAGTGATGGTAATATGCCTTTCAATACCAGGCTCACACCAACCTCATATGCATGGTATGAAAGCTCTATAATGTCTCTCCATATATAGTCCAAAGATGTACATCTCAGGTCATTCACAACTACATGAACTACAATGGAATCATACTGGTACCTGTGGTGTAATGACTTCAGTGCATGTGTGATTTGGTGGATACTGGCTCCAGAGATGCAACTAGCAGTTATCTTCTCCTTGTTTAGTCTGGTTAGACATGATGAGAGTCCTCAGAAGTGTGTTTGCTTGTCTTATGGGTTTAGTGTTTGGGGCTCCACAGAGCGACAGTATGTGTGGTGTTAGGTACTGCTTTTTTCTGAGTCCCTTTGGGCTTGCTTAGACATAGCTTTGACAATGGGTGATCTAAACAATCTGTTGTTTAGGAAAATTGGTTTTAAGTGCTCTGGCATACATTAGTCTATGTGTGCGTTGTGTACTTAGTGAGGTGGGTGTTGTGTGCACAGTTTCACCAACCTGATGTGCACTTGTATGTGAGAGTTTAGCCTCCAGTGCCATTGTATAAGTACACATCTCACATACTATCTGCTGCTTTAAGGACTATGTGGTTGTCAGTAAACATGAGACTATTGCTACATAGACTCAAGATGCCCATATCCACAAAGATGACTACAGAGAAATTAGGAAATTGCATATCCATACTGTAGATCAATGTGTATGTACCTTTAAGAAGCTATCCAAGGGCTTGCACAAGTGTATAAATACTGAGCACGTGTGAGCCTGACTGCCATTTTGTAGTAAGCTGTTGAGATGTATGCATGTATGTATGTATGGGGGTCTGTCTGTTAATTAGTTTGTTTATATTTTATGATGCTGCGATCTATCCTGATGTATTTCTATGTAATAAAGCATCTAAATGAACTACCCCACCGGCTTATTATCTATTTTAGAGAGGGATGAGCAACATCGTGTCAGAAGCAGCATGTCTAAAAGGACATGGTGCAAGAGGAGGCATGGCTAAAACGACTTGTTGCCAGAGTTCCAATTTCTCTGAATTAGGTCCAAGAGTCACCCGGTTGGTATTCGAGAAACATAAAGGAGTGAATCATCCATATTGCACGTATAACTCGCAAAACAAGTCCGAAACAAATTTTAGATGTTAAAACTTGCTCAAACAATTTCTTACTTGCAAAATATGAAACCAAGCATACAGAATGCTCTAAACGATATTCAAATAAATCAATATGCCCAATATTGATAAAAATATTCAAATTACTAAGGAAAATGTTTGAAATAAAGTCCAAATTGCATAAAACTAATAAAATAAGAGGAAACAACCGCATTTTCGCTAAGCACGTATTTTTTGTATTAATTAAAAATAGCCGAGTTATCAGAAGTGTATAAAGTGTTTGCATGTTTGTGCAGTGTTATAGTAAAGGTATTTCACAAGATACAGCCACTTCAGAGTATATTTTGCAAAGTACTGTATTTCGAAAAGTTTATTGTGCATTTCAATGTTATTACAAGCTCACAGCATGTTCATACATAATTATAAGGGCCATATTTTCAGTGTGTTTGTGCATACTTTGTTGGCATGGCAGACATTTTGAAAGCCCAGTGCACTTGTATTTCACAATAATATTGTAGAGAACTGGAGAGTGCTTGAGCAAGACTACGACATTTCCATACAGGCTGCATTTTCTCATAAAGATGACTGCACAAAGGCATTTATATTCTACTTAATTTAGCTGGGTCAGAAGCCACTGAAAGGGAACGTTCATCTATGTATGCACCTGCTATCTTTGCTGGAGAGGAGGAAACTGTCATATTGTTGTACCGACAGAGTCAGGGTAGGACCCGGAGTGCTTAAAACAAATTCAGAGAAATGTTACAATGAAAAGGCACTTGGGAAGCCACGGTGGTGCAGCGGTTAGCGTTGCCACCTCACAGCAAGAGGTTCTCCGGTTCGATTCTCGGCTGGGGTGCCTTCTGTGCAGAGTCTACATGTCCTCCCTGTGGTTGCGTGGGTTTCCTCAGAATGCTCTGGTTTCCTCCCACATCACAAAGACATGCTGTAGGTGGAGTGGGCAATCTAAATTGGCCCTAGGTGTGAGTGTGTGCATGTGTGTGCCTTCTCTGGAAGGTTGGGCGCCGGGCTGGCAACTCGACACTGTAAAACTTCACTGCCAATCATAAGCGGACAGATGATCTGCTGCGGTGACCCCTAACCGGGAAAAGCCGAAAGAAGAAGAGTTACAATGAAAAGGCACTTATTTCACACAAGGGATCAAAAGCCTGGTGAAACTTTTGCGTTTGCAGCATATATAACTGATTTGAGGAAAAAAGCTAAAATGTGCATATTTGGTGATTTAAGGGATGAGTTGATAAAAGACAGACTTGCAGGTGGTATTAAACATGATGCTATGAGAACGTTTTTGCTTTGTGACAGTGATTTAACTTTGAATAAGGCCACTAAGATTTGTCAGATATATAAACTTATGGAAAACCACACAAATATGCTTACAAATGAGAGATACATGCTAGTAACTTCTAGAGCTCGTGTTGATAGTATGCAGCACATGGTTAAAAGAAACAGGCCCAAGTACATGGCAGCAACTGCAGCCCCTACAGTATGCACTGGTAAACCCCAGAGCTTTCCATCCAGTTCCCAGATTTCACACAGTCTCAGTGAAGCATAACAGTGAGTCAGCAAACTCAAAGCATGGGCCCCAACCTAGTCTCATTGCCAACTGCCGTAATTGTTGTGGAAATCATGAATCTAAAAAAGGAAAAATGTTTAGCTTTTGGTCAGCAATGCCACAAATGCAGTAAGTGGAATCTTTTCAAAAGGTTTTGTAAATCAAAAGGCACACATTCTTTTATTAAAAGAGAACATTTCAATAAACGAGTTGATCGATTAGAAAGCCATTACCCTACTTTTTATGTTGATGGTATATCAGTGCTTCATGAAACAGCCAATGCAGTACATTTATGGGCAAAGAATGAGGTATTTTGTACTGTTCAGATAAATGGAAAACCCAAAGAGCTCAAAGCTGTCACAGGTTCCAAGTGTAACGTTAAGTCAGCAGAAACATTTGTTAAGAGTGTATAATGGTGAAAGGCTTGATATCACAAAGTGTACGAAGCTCGTTAATTATGGTGGTAAAGAAATTCAGACTGAAGACTCAGTAGAGCTTTCATGTTAACTCTGCTGGGAGAAGTTATGACTTGTTATTTTATGTGGTCAAGAGACACATCCAGTCATTACTAGGTCTCAGAGACAGTTTGAAATTGGAACTGCTTTCATTTAACAAGGAAGTCCATCAGGTTAGCTTAAAAGACCACTACTCTAATTTCACCCAGTATATTTTTTCCACCTATGCTGATCTTTTCGAAGACAAACTAGGCAAGCTTCCAGTTGTGTACTCCATGAAGTTAGACCCAAGTGTCAGTCCAGTTATCAAGCCAGCCCAGAAAGTTCTGATAGCTATGCAGGACAGAGTCAAAGTAGAGTTAGAGAAATTGCTGTGACAAGGTGTGATTTGTCCAGTAGATGAACCAACTGAATGGGTACCTTCCATGGTGGCTGCGCATAAAAAAAGCTCAGATGACATCAAGATATGTACTGATTCACGAAATTTGAACAAAGCAATAAAGACCTCATCATCCAATGTGCACAGTCGATGCCAAATGCCACTGTTTTTTCTGTCTTAGATGCAAAGAGGTCATTTTGGCAAATTCAGCTTGACATGAAATCCTCACTGCTAACTACTTTCAGTACTCAGTTTGGAAGGTACAGATTTTTGAAAATGCCATTTGGAATAAATTCTGCAAGTAAAGTCTTTCGATGTGCAATGGAGCAAACTTTTTCTGGGTATCCTTGTGCTATTACAGTAGACGACATACTAGGAGGAGGTAATGGTGAAGCTGAGCATGACAAAAACCTCAGAAAAATTCTGGAAAGAGGACGTCAAGTGAATCTTAAGCTCAATCTACAGAAATGCAAATTCAGGCTACAAGAGGTTACTTATGTTGGTCATTTATTTACCAGTTCTGGCCTACAACCAGACCCTTCTAAGCAAATAGCCATTCTCGAGATGCTAGCTCCAGACAATGTTCAAGCCCTGCAACGTTTTCTTGGCATGGTTAACAATCTAGGCAAGTTCATTCCAGACTTGAGCCAACTTTCAGCAGCACTTAGAGAGCCAACATGTAAAGATGTATCCTGACCTTGGTTAGAACAGCACCAAAGAGCATTTGATGCCTGAAACAGAGAATTGCCAGTCCACCAACTCTCAGATATTATGATGTTCACAAACCAGTTACTCTTTCATGTGATGCTTCAAAATTTGGTCTAGGTGCAGTAAGAAGGTCAACCTGTTGCCTATGCATCGAGACTCTTACCCAAAATGAAAAGCAGTATTCTCAGATCAAGAAACAGCTTTAGGCAATTGTGTTTACATGTTCAAAGTTCCATGATTATGTTTATGGTAGATCTATCTAGATCGAAACAGACCACCAACCTTATAGTCACTATCTTAAGAAAGCCTATGCATACAGCCCTTGCCAGACTGCAACGTATGATGTTGAGATTACAAAAGTATAACTTCACTCTTGTCTACAGCAAAGGCAAACTTCTTTATCTTGCCGATACATTATCCAGACTACCCACAAAAAGCACTGAACAGAAAGAGAATAAGAAATGATTTTGAAGTCATGGATGAGAGAAATTTTTCTTCCACATTTCTTGATGAGCTCAGAGATCACACAGCCACAGATTCAGTTTTACAGAGGCTCAACCACTTTATTCAACAAGGATGGCTGTCAAAGCAATATAGTTTACTTCAAGAAGTGCAACCTTATTTTCCATACAGAAATGAGATTTTGTCTGACAATGGTATCATTATGAAAGGTCCGATAGTAATTGTTCCAAAGTCCTTGCAACAAGAGTACATTACTATCTTGCATCGTGGTCACCCAGGAACTAACTCTACCAAAAGAAGGGCAAGAGGATTAGTATTTTGGCCTTCTGTGTCATAAGACATTGACAGGAGTACTTTCAACCTGTTGTGTAATAGTACAAAGCTACATCAACAGAAAGAGCCACTTCATTTAAACCAGATTCCTGGACTACCATGGTCGAGTCCGCACAAAGTTATTTCTGACAATAGCATGCAGTTTACAAGCCAGCAGTTCAAAAGGTTTGCCAAAGAGTGGGACTTTACTCATGTCACGAGTAGCCCAGAGTATCTGCAGTCAAATGGCTTGGCAGAACATGCAGTTCAAAGTGCAAAATAGTTACTAGAGAAGTCAAAAAAGACAATAGTTATGCTTTCCTGAATCTCTTGAATCTGAGAAATATTCTCGTGATAAACATCCTGGTTCACCTGCCCAGAGACTTCTGTCAAAGCAAACCAGAACCACATTACCAATCAGTAGTCAATTGTTGGTTCAATGTGTTAAGAACAGGTCAGTCAAAACCAATCTGTTTAAGTGTTTAACCCAGAAGTCCAACGACGATAAGGAGAAGTGGTTAAGGACGCAAATGTCCAAAGGTTATGATCGGATTGGAGTCGTGAAGAATATTTGTCCACAGCCAAAATCATTCATTGTGGAATCACAAGGGGTAGAGTTTAGACAAAATCAGAAATATTTGACACCAGTACATAACCTGTGAGAAAGACCATCTCAGAGTGAGTTGTCCAGTGTTCCAGTTCCAGAAGAAGTTCCAGAAAATATTCCCAGTTCCTGTGATGAATCCAGAAGTTCCTGACATGAACTGTTCACCGAAGACCATCCATGTTGCTAATCACAGTCCAGATTGTTATGTTATGAGATCCGGTCACATCTCCAGACTATGTTAAAGATGCACAACAACTTAATGTGAATGTTGTGTTTGTTTCTAATGTCTACAGTAATGCATGTCTAACTCCAATGTTATTTTCTACTAAGGGCAATCTTTAAGCGGTAAGATGTAGATCAATGTGTGTGTATTACCTTTAAGAAGCTATCCATGGCTTGCACAAGTGTATAAATACTGAGCGTGCGAGCCCGACTGCCATTTTGTAGTGAGCTGTTGAGATGTAAGCATGTACGTATGTAAGGTCTGTCTGTTAATCAGTTTGTTCATATTTACTATGCTGCTATCCATCCTGATGTGCTTCTATGCAATAAAGCAACTAAATGAACTACCCCACCTGCATGTCATCTATGTTAGAGAGGGATGAGCGACACATTGTCGAGTCCTTTGATTTGTGAGCTACTAGGGGGTGGTGTACTGGGGTTAAAAGGCTATTAAGGGAGCTTTATCGAAGCAGATTATACTAAACAGTACTAAATTCTATTTACTTAAATGTTTACTCAATAATTAATTCAACTCTAAGACTGTTGTGTACAAGGTATTTATCTCTACATTAATGCTTTACATGGTGCAGTTTTTTAAACTATTCTTTCTAGGTGTTTGCTACTGGACAGGGAACTGCTAAGTCATGCAAATGCACAAAATTTATAGCAGCACAGAAAAAACAGAAAACTAAGTAACGATTCCTCTGGCCAATAAAATAACTACACTATTAGTCCTATTGTGCATTTCCCAACTCCGACAGACCAGGCAAACAATTCATGCCACGAGATGGATAAACCTAGTCCTCTGTTGTGAAAACACAGTAGAAGAGACCCAGAAGTGCAACACTAACAGAAAACCACTTACACAACTAGTGGGAAATCCCTTGCTGAAGGCAATTTCAAGACAGTCTTAAAGAAGTAACAGTGTGAGGAAGAGCAATTTTTATTTTTTAAATCAGTGAAATGCACCCATAAAAGCAGGAGTAGCGATCACTCAAAATAACAAGTGCGATACTTAGCTTTACCTGGAAGGCACTGGATACAAGAAAAACACTTCTTGAATGCATGTTAGAACGCCAACCTTTGCTGCGTTCCTGGAAAATGAGCAGGGGGGGCAATATGTAGAAAAGGAGATTTACTCAAGAGTTATACTGGCTTGCTGGGTGGGCACTCAGTATCATGGATATATGGAAAACTTCTTTTGTTTAAACTGCAGCAAGCAGTTATTACGGTTATGTCACACATGAAGCACCAAGTGCTTCAGTTCTGACCATAAATGTAATACCACCATTCATTTCCGAATGCTAGCAACGCACTGAAGACTGTACAAAGTTTGCCAATCACTGTCCCTAGCACTTTGTGCCCAGGGGTGACTGTCCCCTTTGCCTCACCCAAGCTATGCCAATGTTGACGTGCCAGTGTATAGTTGCTGTTTTAAGCCATGACATATAAAACAAGTTCAGGTGTTGTGTTCCTCACCCATGCATACAATATGAGGTGCATTTGTCACAGAAGAGGAGCCCACCTTAGAAGAAGTAAGAACAGGACTAAGGAAGATGAAGTCAGGGAAAGCAGCAGGTTCAGATGAGGTCACAGCAGATGCTGGGTGAGATAGGGGAGAAATGGCTCCTTAGGGTACTAACTGCAGTGTGGAGAGAAAGGCATATCCCAGATGACTACAGAATAAACATACTTGTACCAGTGTACAAGAACAAAGGGGATATCCACAACTGTGGGCAGTACAGAGGCATCAAACTCCTACCTCATTGCATGAAAGTTCTGGAGAGCGTGATTGATAAACGGATATGCCACGTAGTAGAATGTAAGATGGGAGATGAGCAGTTCAGATTCAGATCAGGATGCAGCACTACTGATCTGATGTTTGCACTGAGACAGATACTTGAGAAGAAGCTTGAGATGAGGACAGTGTCCAAATGGGCATTTCTAGACTTGGAGAAAGCATATGACAAGGTTCCAAGAAAGCTAATCTGAGCATTACTGCAGTGGTTTGAAGTCCAAGTAGCATTGGTAGAATTAGTGCAGGCTATGTACAAAGACCCAGTGTTTCCCAGTGGGAGTGGGTGTACAGCAGGGTTCAGCTCTGAGCCCACTATTGTTCATACTGATAATGGACTACACTGGGGAACAGATCAACAAAGCTGCTGTATGCAGACGATGTGGCAGTAGAGGCAGACTCTGAGCTAGAACTTCAGCAAAGGACAGGAGAATGGAATGCAAATCTGAAGGCACATGGGATGAAACTAAGCACAGATAAGATGGTGGTAATGTCAGCAAATTGAGGAAATCAGAAGAAGCTGTGGGTAGAGACTGAAGGGAAGATAGTGGAACAGGGTAAACTGCTTCAAATATCTGGGAGGGTTGGTTGAGGAGAAGGGTAGTCTGAATGAAGAGGTGAAAGCTAGAATCAGAGGGGTTGCAGCGAACTGGCATAGAGTATCAGGTGTAGTCTTTGACAGAAGAATGCCAAAGAAGCTGAAAAGTAAGGTGTACAACACAGTGGTGAGACCAGTACTACTGTATGGCACAGAAACCTGGGCAGTAAAGGCAGAACAGTTGAAGAAGCTAGAGGTGATGGAAATTAAGTGCCTGAGAAAGGTGGTAGGATGCATACTATGGGACAGATGAAGAAATGAGGACATAAGAGCAGAAGCCAAAGTAGCTCCAATTACAGAAAAGATCAAAGAGAACAGATTACAGTGGTTTGGATATTTGCAGAAAAGAAGAAGACAATCTGGTGAGGAAGATTTGGGACAGACAGGAAGAATGTAAGAGGAAGCGAGGACATCCAAAGAGGTGGATGAATTGTGTGAAAGAAGATATGCGACAGTCGAGCATGAGTGTTGAAGAAGGCAGGAGTGTGGCACTAGAAAAAAAAGGTGGGACTGATGATGATGACATCACACAGTATGATCCAACATCTACTAAACAACCTCTAAACAATGAAGCACAGGCCAAAAAAATGTGAACTGGCAGCAAGGAGATCGGGGTCATCCAGAAAGGAAGAAACAGAAAAAGAAAAGAGTAACAGAACAGGAAAAGCTTACTCGACTCAAACAACACAGGCACAGTGCAAATCCTAAACTTGTGAGAATGTTCTTTGAGTCTGAGAATGTTCTCCATCTCAGACAACTGCAGCAGCAATGAAAAACTGGGAGAAGGGAAATTTAAAAAACATTAAAGAATTATGGGTAGAAAACAAAGACAGAACTCTGGGAAAGTCATAGCAGAGAAAGTACAGTTGTGTACACTTACCATAAATGTAGATGTTCGAGTGTATTCACTGTTGCAGTCATTACATTTGGGTAATCTGCTGGCAGGTTACCCTCAGTCGGCCTGATTAACAATGTCTTGGGGTCCTGCATCTGTTGCTGTCCTTCTTCCATGACGTCAGGTCATCAGGGGTATAAAACATGCAGCCGACTCCATTACATCAGTTTTTCTTGCCCCAGATGTCAGGTGTCCCCCAAATGGGGAGCCAAATATTTAAGTAATTAAAAACACAAAAATATACCTCCAAACAAAAGCAAATACACCAAAAGGGCTTTTAAGCATAGTAAAGGAGAGTAGAGGTATAGTAAGAGAAAAACAGGGGGTTGGAGGGAGGGTAACCCAGACTGCAACAGTGAATACACTCTTAACATCTACATTTATGGTAAGTGTACACAACTGTACTATGTTTTTCATGTTTCATTGTTGCAGTCATTACATTTGGGTAGATTTCCAATGCTATGGTTGGGAGACTGGATTTGTAAAGCATTTGGACCAGCTATAAGGCCCTGCAGGACAGCAGTGGCAAAGCCAGCTCTGGATTTAGAGAGTAAAGGTAAATGGTGATGTTTGGGGAGCGTATGAACTGAGCTACAGGTAGCGGCTTCTAGAATGTCTCTGGTAGGAACACCTCTGAGAAAGGCTGTAGGAGTAGATGCAGCCCTGGTGGAATGAAATCTGATCCCCTGGGGGATAGTCTACCATGGTGCATATAGCAAAAATGAATACAATGGCTTATCCATTTGGAAATAGTGTGCTTTGAAATAGCTTTTCCCTCTGCCCCTGCAGCAAATGCCATCAGTAGTTGGTCAGATCTTCTTAGAGTTTTTGTCCTGTTTAAATAAAATCTAAGTTGCCTGTGTACATCCAGTGAATGCAGAATCCGCTCCCCCTTGTTCTGTGGTTTGGGAAAGAAAGTTGGCAAATGAATAGTCTGGTTAAGAGCCACACTGGACACCACCTTAGGCATGAAGGATGGATTGGTCCTGAGAGACACCCTGTCCGCATGAAAAATAATGAAAGGCTCCACTGCCATAAGGGCCTGTAATTCTAAAATCCTTCTAGCTGAAGTGACTGCTAAAAGGAAAGCTGTTTTCCAGGAGTGGAAAATTTTAAGCCCACAATAGCAGCTGGCTCTAAAGGAGGGAGACTGAGTTTTTCCAATACAAAATTGAGCTCCCAGGCAGGAGTTGGAGCTCTCTTGGGTGGTCTTCAGTTTTTGGCCCCTCTGAGATACTGCTTTAGCAGAGGATGAGATAAGAGGGGAGGTTCTGTGTTGTAATGAGCTGAAATGGCTGAGGCATGGATTTTTATGGAAGAAAATGACAGGCCTTGTGAAGCATCTCAGTTAAGTATTGTAAAATCTGAGGAATATTGGGCACTGCTGTGCTTATCCCTTGTGATTGATTCCAGGCACAGAATCTTTTCCATTTGTCAGCATAAGATTTTCTAGTACTAGGCCTTCTTGCCTCCAAAATGACATCCATCACAGGCTTGCTGAGGGATGCCAAGGGTGAATTTAGGTGATTAGCCACGCTGCAAGATTCAAAGTTTGGAGCAGAGTGTGCAGAATTTGGTTGTTCTGCTGAGACAGTAATTAACGTGTCTGAGGCAGGTGCCACGGAGGAAGGTGTGACACATGGCGCAGGAGTGGGTACCAGTGTTGGCGAGGCCAGTCTGGGGCAATCAAAATAATTTTTGGCTTGTTCTGTTTGACTTTTAGTAGAACTTTGGAGAGCAGAGGCAGAGGGGGAAAAGCACTGACTGATAGGTTTTTCCAGCTGAATGATAGAGCATCCACTTTCCAGGCTTTTCTGTGATGAGCTCTTGTGCAGAATTTGTCCAACTGATAGTTCTGGGGTGAAGCAAAAAGACCTATGTCTGGACTCCCCATTTGCATGTCAACATGTTAAAAATCCGTGGTTCCAATTTCCATTTGTGTGGGTCCATGAGATTTCTGCTTAGTTCGTCTGCCAGAGTTATTCAGTTTTCTTGGCAGGATTGAGCTTGTAGCTGTATCTGATAGGTCAAGGCAGTGTTCCACAATGCCATGGCTAGTCTGCAAAGGGGGTAGGAGTGTGTACCCCCTTGCTTGTTTATGTACCATATAACTGTGGTGTTGTCCGTCTTTATCATTAATTGTCCAGGAAGAAGGTAGTTCTTGAGGGCTGTCAGTGCATTCTGTACAGCTAGCATCTCTTTTTGATTGATATGAAGGTGTATTTGATTTGGGCTCCATTTGCCCTGAATGCACTTCCCTGCCAGATGAGCCCCCCAAGCATAGTCTGATGTTTCTGTACTTTAGTTAGGGTCTGGGCAGCAGGGGGTGGGGTGAATAGAAGCCCCTTGTTTTGGTGGCAAGCTTCTGCCTACCATAGGAACTCTAGCTGCAGGCAAGGTATGATAGGAATCTTTGTTTCTAGGCTGTGACAATGTTGACTCCATAAACTTTTTAAGTACCACTGAAGTTTCCTCATATGCAGTCTTGCATATGGAATTAGAAGAATGCAGGAGGCCATGAACCCCAAGGCTTGCAGAATTTGTCTTGCAGATAAGCAGGGTTTTTGTGGCCACCTGTTTGAAGTAAGTCACCAAATGAATTTGCTTTTCTGGCTTTAGGTAAGTCATCTGGGCAGCTGTATTCAAGCCTGCACCCAAGAATGTAATTTTTTGAGAGGGTACCAGTTGAGATTTCTTTTCGTTTATGGTGTACCCTAGACAAGTTAGAACCCTTTTCACAAACGCCAGATGTTTTAGAAGAATGTCCTTGTTTTCTGCCTGAATTAGGCAATCGTCCAGGTATGAATAAATTTGAATATTTTTTTGCCTGCAAAATGCAATTATTGGAGCCAGGCACTTTGTGAAGACCCTGGGCACAGTAGATAAGCCAAAGGGCAGTGCAGAGAACTGGTAATGCAAGTAGCCTGCTTTGAAGCGGATGTATCTTCTGCAAGATTCCCCGAATGTAATATGCAGGTAATCCTCTTAAGTCTAGAGTTACCAACCAGGCATCTTTGCCTAGCATAGGAAGTAACTGTTGAAGAGTCAGCATCTTAAATTTTGGAATGTCCAGAAATGTGTTTAGAGTAGATAAGTCCACAATTGGACACCATGATTTGTCTTTTCTGGGTACCAGGAAAAGTCTTGAATAAAAACCTTGCCCCTTTTCCTCTTCTGGTATTGGTTGAATAGCCCCCATATTCATGAGGGACAGTACTTGTTTCTGGGCTTCTGCCCACTGATTTGGGGGCAGGTCTGGCCATCCGTTTGGGATTGGCAACGTGTAGAAATGAAATCTGTATCCCTGGGATACTATGTTTAAAACCCATTTGTCCTGGGTTGTAAGTTGCCAGTTTCTTGCATGAAGTGCCAGTTTTCCCCCCAAAGGGGAGGCTAAAAGGTAAGTGCT